>NC_056726.1:849308289-849325789 GCF_019279795.1 Protopterus annectens | reverse complement strand
AAATGATTTTTCCCTCAATGAATATAAAGCAAAGCATTCCAAACCAATTATTGAGTAAACAAAATGTTCAAAATTGCGACATATTGAAAAAAGAACTTGAAATAATTACGAAAACATTTGAAACAATATCTGAATCATATAAAATGTTCAAAAAAGAGAAAACTGATTTTCGCAATGTACTACTTTTTCGCATTAACTAAAGCTATTCAGAGTATCTAAAGTGTGCAAAGTGTTGGCAGTGTGTGGAGTATTACAGTACAGTCTTTTCAAAGAGTACAGTTATTTCAAAGAATCTGTTGTACAGCTGAATATAATTACAAGTACCTGGTGCGTGTTTGACACTTATTTGGCATGGCGGAGGGATTTCACAGGCCTGAACCGCTTGTGTATATATACATACATATGCATGTATGTAAGTATATATGATTGATATATATATATATATATATCAACGTGTGTGTGTGTGTGTGTGTGTATATATATATATATATATATATATATATATATATATATATATATATGTGTGTGTGTGTGTGTATATATATATATATATATATATATATATATATATATATATATATATTTATATATATATATATATATGGGTCTATTACACAAGCACGGATCTCCTAATAACCGACATTTAAAATAACTAGATCAGAACACCGAAATTGCGTAATACCGAAATCTCACATCACTGACAACTATAATCCCTTCTGTTAAATCACCGACGTCCACTATATTGATCCAGTGCAAAACTGCACACAAAACTCAAACTTCACCATAAATCCCACTGAAATATCATGTTTTCCGATGTCCACTCAAACTGCAGATTAAATACCAGAGCACTGTCATATCTGCTACTCTACCGTGTTGAAATCCGGAATTAGAAGTCCCCGTGGTAAATCACTACCTGTATACTTTCAAATATATACAGACCATAATATCAGCTGTCAGTTTAGTTAGGTAGTTCCCATCCAGTAGTGTACAAGATATGTCACGTCTCCATATGTCTAATATAGATGAAATACACACCATAGATATGATAACAGGAAAGTGATAGGAAACGTTACCATCAAGTTATGCAGTGCCGTATACTCTGCAGCGAAATATCTTTAACAGTCCACCTTTTAAATGTGCGTGAAACTAACACAGCAATAAAACTTTTCATGTCAAACTTCAATAATACACCTTCCGTTATTTACACATATCATTCTGGTAAATGAAGGGATGAAGTAAGCAGACTTATGGAACACAAATCAAGATACCGCTATAGTGCTTTTCATAGCAAGATGTACAGCCATATTGTTTGTAGGTCATACACAGTATGCACTGAATGACTTTTGGAGTTGTACTATACTGTAAAATGAAACATTTATCTTCCACTTGAAGAATGTCAACAATACATCAAAAAAAGGCGTACTGACATACAACGTTGAATGCTTCATACATAAATTAAATCATATTTTTACTTTACATTTTTAAGAGCTTTGAAATCGCTTTAAGAAACTCAATACTTGAGTAGGTATCCTTATTGGCGAGAACTCGTTGAAATTGCAGATGACTGGTAATGAGTTTGTGCTTCTTGGGAGAAGAGGGAAACCCAGTGGCCATTCTCACACGCAGTTTGTCTACTCTGTCTTGCTCTCTAACCAGGGCGCTAGCAAGCATTTCAAACGCCGATGCCATGCCTCCACAGAGTTCTGTTTGCATGGCAAAAACAAATCATTTAACTCATAAACATTCCAAAATCTTTTTGCGAAAAGTGGAGGAAATCGAACACTGGAAGCAGTTCTTGTGTTAAATTTACATAGCTTGTCATATATATATATATATATATATATATATATATATATATATATATACATACACCAATCAGAGAAATATTTTAAGAGCTCTGTATCTTCTATGGGGAAAGTCTCCCGTAATATCTGATAGGCAGAACACACTTTAGTTTCATTCAAGAATGGAAGTGCAACCAGGCTCTTTACAGCCAACTGAATTCTTTGATTAGTATTGTACAAAACTTACCAAGCCTAAAGCCTGAACTTTTCTCCATAGATTTTGCCCGAAGTGGAAGCAGCAGCCTTTTGATTGTGCACCATTCACATTTAACCTCAAACTCTTCACTGCTGCAACTTCAAAATCACAAAGTACAATAACGTACACTAACTTCAAATTGTTGCTTAGACATCATGTGGAATATGCAGTGCCACAAATAAGTATACGATCTTAGCGATTTCTTGGACATTATTGCAAACAATAAAGGTACAGCTTTCCTGTGATGGCCATATTTTACTGAACCATGGATGCTGTACATCTGGCAGCAAGTGACACCTTTATTAAAGAAATTTCCATTAATTAGCCATATTCCTGCTCTGCTGAGATCATATAAGTTATTTTGGGTTGTGAATACTGCTACATTATTATCTGTTGCAGGATCGGACATAGTTTTATGTATAAATATTTCACTTTTGAACGGGTATCTCTCAGTCTGTAGTGCTTAGTGTTGAAGATTCAATGCTATCCTATGTACTCAATTTCCACCTTACCCTACCAATCTGCTGGAGCAGTGCCTTTCTCTTAGGCATATTGTCAATTGTGTCCAGAGATATTGATGCTAAAGCATCTTCCACTAACAAACATTGGGTGTCTCTACTGTATTCTGCACTAACTTTTAGGTCATTTCACACTTTGTATCTGTCAATTTCTGCAGGATCACCAGTGTGGTTGTGTTTTACTGTCTTCTGAAGTTTCTCTCCCTCAGCAACTAGAGTAGTCACTGCTTTTCCTCTACACTTTTGTTGTATTTTATATTTACAACCCCAGTGACGCCTACTGTCCCTACTCCTCTCTAAATGATGCAGATCACCGTCTATAACTAGTAATTCCTTACTTTTTTGTGACTTGACGGTTTTGTATACGTTTCCGATCACTCCTGGCCTTCCACTGCTAACTCTTCCATGTTTAATGTAGGTACAACGTACAACACTACGCATAACTCATACCTTTTTTAAAGTAATAGTACCTTAATTGCGGGAAATAGTTTTAAATATAGTGCTTTTCCGTTTATATGATATACGGTGATGTGAGATTTCAGCATTATGCAATTTCGGTGTTCTGGTCTCATTATTTTAAATGTCTGTTATTTGGCGATTTATTCTTGGTTAGTAGACCCATATATGTGTATATAGATATATAGGTATATATATATATATATATATATATATATATATATATATATATATATATATGTGTGTGTGTGTGTGTGTTCGTGTGTGTACACACACACACTGCTAAATGGCTCTAGAGTCCCAAGAGCCAATACTTATTCAGTAGGTCCAGTGTTCCTGCACTTCCTGAGGTGAGGGAGCAGTCACCACGCTGCCTTATCTAGGGAAATGCAGGATCTTTGGACTTACTGAGATTCTGGAGCCTTTTAATAGAATGTGTGTGTGTGTGTACATATATATATATATATATATATATATATATATATATATATATATATATATATATAAATATGTATATATATATATATATATATATATATATATATATATATATATATATATATATATATATATATATATATATATATATGTGTATATATATATATATATATATATATATATATATATATATATATATATATATATATATATATAAATATATATATATATGTGTGTGTATATATATCTATATATATGTATACACACACACACTCACTCACTGACACGCACTCACACTCACTCACACACAGACACAGACTCACTCTCTCTCTCACACACACACACACACACACACACACACACACACACACACACACACACACACACACACTGGTGTTGAGGTACATCCTGAGGGACTTTTGTGTCTTGTATGCATGTGATTGCTGACACTCTGGGACCTTGCAGACATGGTGAAAATAGGTTTCTGCAATGTGTCAGTACCAGTTCAGACTACCTGTATTCAGCTTATGCTTTCCACAGAACGAATGCAGGTTGTCCTCCTTGATTTTCAGCATTTTGATGTCGCAACTAAGCTGCTGGGGTGGTGTGGTCTGCATTATTAATGCTAGTGACCTTACCACAGTATTTCCATGTGCAGACAATGAGGTGTATATGCCCTGTACACTCGGCAAGTTTGTTTGTCCAAATCCATAGCAGCTGCTGAACTTTCTCTGCCTCACACCAGTCCTGCTTTGCTGTGGCCAAGATCAATAATTGGCTGCACTTTGAGCTATTCTTTTTCGCATTGTTATTTGAAAGGTTATAGCTCTAAGTGCAGCCAATTATTAATCCTGTTCACAGTTGTGCTCTTTGCCACATCACGCCCAGATGATAAACAGCAGGAGGCTGACTCATCGCAGTGGTCATGTTTTTAAATCCCTTGGATTGTTGACTCCTTGTATGTTCTGTTGTTTGAAAGTTTAACTATATGCTCTGACTCAAGTGTATTTCTTGTCACTATTCCTTTGTGATATTTAATTAACTAATTCATTTAATTAATTGCTTAATTCATTAATTTATTTATGCTTATTGTAATACCCATCTGGACATGAGTCCCAGTGCAGTGAAGGCTCAGGAGAAAAGTTACCAACAGTCAAAACAAATTATAAATAAAGTGAACAAAATTTAAAAAAATCAGGTACATGTGCAAGTATTACTGTAATAAACAATTATAGCTGTACAAAAGACAGAAACAAAGCTTGAATCAAAAATTTGAGTTGTGGAATTAATGCAAAAGAAACTTTAGTTGTGCACTTAATGCAGAAATAATACAAACTTACGAAGTGTTTTGAGGCATGTGTAGATGTTCAGGTTAATAGATTTTAACACTAATTATGTTTCTTTAGTTTCTAGGCTAGTGCTACAGGAGTATGACATATGGTAAAGGCAGGATTAGTAGTATGTTGTGAAAATATATCAGTGGTATATGTAATATTTTCTAGTATGGGCTTTTTGCTATAGTTAGTACTAGTTCTTTTTGCCTTACAATCTTTATAATTTATTTCTTCTTAGGTGTATGCATGGGGTCATGGCTCATGCCTGGGATGTGGCTCTGCTGAAATGACAGCATTACAACCTCGCTTGATAGATGAGCTAAGCACAACAAAGATCATTGACCTGTGCTGTGGGGACAGCCACTGTCTTGCTCTTTCGCAAGGTAATTGTATATTCACAAACTGTAATTTACATAAGATTTATATATTTGAAATTGGATGGCAAAAGTTGCATAGTATGATTTATTTTCTTCCAGCAGGTCACAAGATACTCTGGGTGTTTAATGCAGACAGTTGAGGTTATGAGCTGCTAACAAGTTCATTCCTGTAGTCATGGGTTCTCTCTCGCTTGTCTCTCTCCATTTGCCTACCGGGTGACTTCTAGTGAATTACATAGGCAGTGCTTTTGGATCACTCCTGAAAAAAAGCAGTTATGCCTAGTTGGTTTACCTAGTTAACAACAAAAATGCAGGAGTGTTGTCATTTACAAGCTTGTTCATAGGAAGATAGTTCACAAAGTTGACCAGTTTTACAACATCATGCTTCTGCTAAGTAGAAGACATGATATACTTGTTTCAGCACATCAGATAACCTAATATATTTAGCGATGAGTACTCTCTACCTTTTCTTTTATATACCCAGAGAAAGGTTTTTCTTGTTTGTACTTTTTGCAAACCATGCTATTGGTAGATAAATTTATTTATTTTTATTTATTGCATTTGTTAACTGGGAAAGTCCACTGGGCCTAGAATGAGCCCATTTTCAGTGGAGGCCCGGTGAGAAAAGCTCCACAATAATTACATACAAAGAAAATATTAAATCACATAGCAAAAAAGGTTGAGCTGTAGTATTACATTGAATGAAACTAATAAGAACAATAATGAAAAAGATTGCAATCATGGTAAGATAGAAGTAATACATGCCATACGTTAAATGACACATAAGTATAAATATGTCTGCAAGGTTCAGAGCAGAGTGGTGTTAAGTTCAGGTTAAGAATAGCTGAAGATAGAAGGGCTAAGGAGGGAAAAGTTAGGCTATTACTGAAAGCAGTAATGATAGCAAACAGAATAGTTAAAGGTGAAACGCCTGGGAGAGAAGTCAGATGCTGTGGTTATTTATTGGGGAGCAAGAGCATAACCAGCGGAGAGGGAGATTATTCCATGACTTAGAGATGGTATAGGAATACTTGTATAAATCTCTGTCTGTATATTCCCCCAGGCAATAACATAAATACCCTTGAAGATATCCTACATTGGTTATCCACCAGTTACCTCCAAGAAACCATTGTACTTGGGGACTTCAACATAGACTGGAACATGTGTTCCTCAGAACCCCCCACTCACCATATAAACCTTTATGGATTTTCACAGGTCATATCCTCCCCCACTAGGATCAGTAAACCCAACAATAAAGCAAGTATTCTGGATTGGATTCTTGTTAACACCCATCCCCTCAAATACAAGAGTGAGACCCTGCCTGATGATGTAAGTGATCACCTCCTTACCTATTTAATCAGGCAAAAAGCTGATATCCACAACCAGTCTATTTTTAAAACAGTAAGGAACAATAAGAATTTCAACTGCACAAATTTGCAAAATGAACTCAGATCTTGCAGTTGGTCAGTTCTGAAACAATTACCACTTGAAGAAGCAGTAAATTACTTTAATACCAAATTCCTATCCATCCTTGACACCCATGCACCAGCACGGACTATTAGAACCGAAACAAAAGTTGCTTCTTGGGTTTCAAAAGAAACCAGACATAAAATGCTACTTAGAAATAGGGCTTGGGCCACTTCGAGGACCACAAAAAACCCCCCATAGATCAACTTAGATACAGGCAGCTAAGAAATGAAACAAAAAAATCCACCACATTAAACAATAAAAAAACTATTACTGTCATCTACAAGAAAAACACCAAAACAAGCCACAACAGTTTGGGTAGGTATAAGCTCCTTAGTCCAGGACAGTCTTCCACTCCTACCCCCTTGGATTCTAACACCCCCCCCAGCAGAAATTGCCAATACCTTTAACAGCTTCTTTACAACAACCATCCAGAACCTGGCTAACCAATTATCCCCTGGATGCCCATATTCTCTGGCCACTAGACCCTGCTCCCAACTCCCCTTTAACTTCAAGCCAGTTTGCACGTCTTTGGTCTGAAAATTACTTAAAAAAATTAAAGTCTACCACCCTGTAGGCTGATCTCCTCCCTGCCGAATATGTATAAAAAGCTGCAGATGCTGTAGCATACCCCATTACTATCCTGATCAATAGAACTATAACTGAAGCATCCATTCCCTCCATCTGGAAGATATCCAATGTCATCCCACTCCATAAAGGGGGCAGCTCTGCTGAACTTTCAAACTACAGACCCATGGCTAAAATTATGGAAAAATGCATCAACGATCAACTCCTGAACTATCTTATCCATAATAATAATCTAGCCAACACCCAACATGTCTTTAGACCATTCCATAGTACAACCTCAGCCCTCCTCTCCTTCTCTAACGTCATTAACCACCACCGAAACAATAATAAACTTTCCTCTGCTATCTTTCTCAGTCTTTCAAAAGCCTTTGATATGGTAAACCACCAGATACTCATAAACACTTTGAAATCCATCTCTTTAGAGGACCAGGCCATCCAATGGTTTCAGTCATATCTCAGTGGTAGACAACAGGCTGTCCTATGGCAGAGCAAACTGTCCACCCTTTTACCAGTCACCCTCAGAGTACCACAAGTCTCCATAGTAGGTCCACTATTATTTTCCATTTTCATCAATGATTTGTATAAGGTCATCCCAAATGCAACATGCGTTCAATATGCGGATGACTCCACTTTAGTATGCTCCAAAACTTCACCTACGGAGTTGCAGATTCTATCCCAAAATACTTTTAACACAGTTGAAAATTGGCTCCTTAACTGTCGTCTCATGTTAAATCCTAATAAAACCAAACTGCTGCTTTTCTCCCCCACTCACAGGTCTGTCCCTATAACCTTTACATTAAAGTCTAACAACGGAACCATTATTTCCCCCCGATTCCTCAACCAAACTGTTAGGAGTTATAATAGATAATAACCTTAGGTTTGATCTGCATATCAATAAAATTATTAAAACAGTTAATAAAACACTTGGCTCACTGTATAGGATCAAGCCCTTCCTAACCCCATTAGCCAGAACTGTAATTAGTTGTGCATATCTACTCTCCACACTCCTCTATGCTTTCCCTCTATTTACAAACCTCAGCAAAACTGACCTTAATAAACTTTCTAGCAGCTACAATCACATTGCTAGATTTGCTACTGATGCAGCCTACATAACTTATCACTGTCATAACCTAAATCTACTGGGATGGCTTGAACTGCCTAACCTACTTCAGGTTAACCAACTAATAGTTGCACACAAGATCCTTTACCAACCAGATAATACACCTGTACTTAAAAACCTCATCACCCCGTACAGTAACCTTAGCGCACTTTGTTCATCTGAAAGAGTACTAGTTCATACTCTCAAATCCAGCAACACAGCCAGTAAATCTCTATTTGCTAACTCTGTTGGCAAAACTTGGAATTCTCTTCCTGCTAATTTTACATCTGAACTCCCTCTACCTCAATTCAAGAAAAGTCTGATTCAGTACTTTAAAAAATGATGGCTATGTCCTTGTCCTAATCCAAACAAACTGTAACCATCACTTGTGTGCACATGGAGGACTTCTGCCTATACTTTATTGTTTCTTAACTTATAAATCCTATGATTTCCTTGGATCTACTACCAGGTTAGCCTACTAGACATTCAATACCCTATCATTCTTAAAAACACTGTCTAGAATTTTCCATCTGAGTAAAAATGTAATAATTTGTTTGTGTATCTGGTTTCATGTTTGTTTACATCTGTGTAAAAATCCTTTTATTTGTGTTTTAAACTGAAACAATGTAACAGTTTGTTGAATGTCTTTTTGGAGCTTTTCTCCCCGGGCTTCCGCTGAAGATGGATATGTATCCAGTTGGACTGTCCTGGTAAACAGATGTAAAATAAATAAATAATTTGGTCGGTTGAGGGAATAGGTTTCTCGATAGACAATAACATTTTCTTTTCAGACGTGAGTGTCTATTAGGATGGTGCATAGTCGGTATGGAGGAGAGGGAGGGTCAGGTTTCTGGATGGTAGATAAGCTTGTGGGCTGTAGTTAATTGTAGATAAGTGAGGTAGTGAGGGGATTCTAGCCAATTTAGTTGATGCAGAGAGGAACAGTGTTGGATAGAAAATTTTGCATTAGTAACAAATTTAGCGGCTTTGTTGTAGCAGGAGTCTAGTTTTGTTTTCAAGGAGGACTGTAGATTGGTGAGGGTTGGTGTGCCATATATGAAAGTTAGAAGCAGGAAAGATGAGGTCAGGGCCTTTTTAGCAGAGAGGCTAAGAAAATAGTTGTGCCTATAAAGGGTAACTAGTTTTTGATGGAGTTTTTTTGATGTTGCTGTAGATGTGAACGTTAAAGGTTAATTTGTCATCAGTGATGACACCTAGCAATTTGGTACTAGGGACAACTTCAATGATAGTGTTGTTTTGTGAGTGAATGGAGAATAGTGAGTTGTAAACAGGGCTGGAGTTTGTGGGGGGTAAATATTAAGAGTTTTGTTTTATTGGGGTTGAAGGTGAGATGGTTCTGGGACATCCAGGTTTTGGTAGAATTATATGCTTCTTGGGTGACACGCTGTAGTGCAGTGGTAGATTTAGAAGAGCAGATGCTAGCCGAGTCATCTGCGTATTGGGTAAGAGTGGTATGCCAGTTGTTGACAAATATGCTGAATAAGAGGGGACCCAGTATTGAACCTTGGGAAGACACCTGTGTTAGTATTGATGAAAGGGGAAGTAGAGTGTTGCCATAATGCAGATTGCTGCCTATTGCTGTGATAGTTAGTAAACCATTAAAGGGTAGGGGGACATAGGCTGAGGTTAGAGAGTTTAGTAAGCAGAAGGGAGTGGGAAATAGTGTTGAATGCCTTTGATAAATCAAGAAAGAGTGCTGAAACTAAGGAGCCAGCATCTCAAGATCTGTTTACTGCATCCAAATAGGATATGAGAGCTGTGTTAGTGCTATGGCCAGGCCTAAAGCCATGTTGAGTGGGGGAGATGATCTGGTGTTTTACCAGATGATTGAGGAGCTGAGTGTGAATACATTTTTCTAGTATTTTGAATATGGGGAGAGAATGGCAATAGGATGGAAGTTTGAGATGTCTGAGTTGTTGCCGCCTTTATGAAGTGAAAGGACAAATGCTCTTTTCCAAATGTCAGGTATGCATGATTCCTGAATGGACCTGTTGAGGAGGATGCTGCTAGGATATGCAATGGAGGAGGCTGAGAGTTGCAAGTATTCTGCAGGTAAGTTGTTTGGGGTGTTGGTAACAGGGTTTAAGTTATGGTGGAGGTAGGTATGGGTGACCGTGTGAAAGTAGGTAGATGATTTAAAGGGGAATACACTAATTTTTTTCCTGGTGGGTCTGTGTTGGTGGGTGAGAAGGTGGTAGTGAGTTTAGCAATGGTGTCGATAAAGTATGTGTTAAAGAGGGAGGCTAACTCAGAGGGTTTTTTTTCTGGGTTTGGACATGGATTATTGTTAGTTCCTGGCTGGAGAAGGGAGTTGATTGCTCCCCAGAATGTTTTGGGATTTTGTCTATGTTGTTCTTGGATAGTTTGCAAGTATTCTTTTTTTGTTTTTGATAACTAAGCATTTAACTTGGTTGCAAAGTTGTTTATATTGTATGAGGTTAGAGAGTGTTTTGTTTTTTTTGCCAGTCTTTGTCCCTAGAGGACATAACTTGCTTTGTCGATGTTGTAAGCCAGCTAGCATGTTTTGCCTTAATCCTTTTTAGCCAGAATGTGGGAAGACTGTTTAGGGTCCTAAAAAATCTAGAATTAAAGTATACTGCAGCTTCATTTAGTGAGAGAAGTTTTAATGGTTTCCATTTAGTGTTACGCAGGATGTCAGAGTATTGGATGAGAAATGGGATAGATCTCTGGTGTATCGATATTGATGTTTGTTTGGTATTGAGGTGGGCTTGTGTATTATGAATGCTGGAGAGTGATCACTAATGCTGTTTGAGAGTGTGCCAGAGGAGGAGATTTTTTTCTGGGTCAGAAACCAAGATCCAATCCATGATTGAGCCTTTCTTTTTCTTATTGTTTGATCTCGTAATGTCAGAGATTAGCCGAGTATAAATGTGAAGGTTAATATCAGTAGAATGGTTGACATTGGAGATATCTAGCCAGTTAATATCAACATCACCTAAGATGATGGTTTCATTTTTTTATGTTGCTGGATGCCCATGCTAGAATTTCTTCAAGAATAGGGGTATTATTGCCTGGGGGTGTGTGTATGACTATGATGCAAAGGCTTTTGCAATCATTAAGTTTTAGGAAGGTAACAAGTAGCTCTGCAGTGGAAAAGAGGGGAATTGGTTTAGAATATGGGATTACAGTAAAGGTGCTTGGGAATAATAAAGGCGATGCCTCCACCTTTTTATGCAGTCTGTCTGTGAGTAATTGGAGGTAGAAATTCAGAATCTTTGATATAAGGTTTTACCCAGGTTTCAGTGATGGCGGTAAAGTCTGGTTTATGTTGACTTAACCATGCTTGCAGTTGGGGAATTTTGTCAAAAGTGCTACAGGTGACTTAATTTTGGACCAAACAACATGCATCTGGCCAGGGGCATTTAACAAAAAACATCTCACAGAATATATCTGCCTACACAGATCAAAAGGATCCCTCATCCACTCCAACATTAAACATTCCATCTGACTGTATGGAGGATATCCTGTTTAGGCAGTGTTTTTTTCTTTTCTGAGGACATGCAACGGGTGTTAAAGGAGACAAGGAAACCTGTTATAAAGAAATGCTTAGCCCAATTGAAAATATTTTCTAGTTGGTATTATAACAGAGAATAAGATGCTTCCCAAGCAAGGGCTCACCTGATTCTTCAGAACTTGAGTGATTTGCTCAATTCAGGTTTAGTGTATACTTCTGTCAAGGTACTTCTTTCATCCATTTCTGCTTGTCTTTTACTGGGTCCCCTTTTATCTTATTCCAAGTCAAACAGTTTTTGAAAGGAGTATTACATATTAATAGCCATCTAGAAAATGAGTGGTAACCACCTAGGATCTAAATTTTGTGTTGGAGAAGTTAACTTTGCTTCCTTTTTAACATGAAGCCAGTTCATCTCTGAAACTGCTAGTTTTGTTCATTGCTCTAACTTCTACTTGAATGGTGTCTGAGTTACTGCCCTGATGTCTACTTAACCTTTACTGATATTCCATAAGTAGAGGGTCAGTCTTGGCATCAACCATTTCTTGGTGCTCATGATTGTTTCAAAATTTACCGTTAACTGGACTGTTCATCTCACTTTGTTCTACCCTGTAACAATAAAACAGAGAAGTAAGAATTCTGCTCATCTTGGATATCCACAGATAATTAAGATTCTACATAGACAAAACAGAAAATTTTTGAAAATCTAACCAGTGTTTTGCTTCCTAAGATGGTAAGAAAAACAGCACAGCCATTGTCTAAAGAGGCCATTTCTAGGTGGCTGTCAAAGGCTGTTCAGTTTTGTTACTTAAACCATGGTAAAAGTCCCCTTCAAAAGTCAAGGCTCATTGTACCTGAGCTGTGACCACTTCCATTAACTTTTGGAATGGGGTGGACTCTAAAAATAGTCGAGACAGCCACTTAGTCCTCAGTGCACACTGTCACTTAATACTACAAGCTTGGCTGAGTTTCCGGAGTTAGAGCAGGTTTTGCTAGAGCTTTTTCTCCAGAGACTTAGTCTCAGTTCCTTCTCCTGCCACCCTTTTCCTAAGATTTGGCAGTCATCCAATGTAGTTATGACTGCTTCGAGTGACCTGATGAAAACTATAGTATCATTGTGCAAGTTAGCACACCATAACAGTAGATGTCCAAATATATTACTTTTGTAGTGATACTCCCCCGCCCCCTTTCCTGACTTTATTGTGGTATCCCATTATTAATTTCTCTTCTGACATGACAGGGCATAACCTTTTAAGAACTTCAAGGATCACCCTTCCTTTTTGGGGAAGAAAGCTCTGAATTTTGGCATGCGCATACATCCCTCTTGTACCAGCAGATACTCTTGTACTAATGGTGGATGTATGGTGTGCATGGAATGAACCTGAAGCTTTGAAAACTGTCTGGACATCATATATCCTTCAGCAGCACACTTCTCATATTGTTATGACTGCTGCAGTAGTGATCTGTTCCAACATGTAATATTACAGTAGTCTAACTTGCACAGTTGTACTGTCCTTTCCTTTAGGGGTATTGGTGTTGAACGAGTGGTTTGACTAGCTTGGCAGGGTCAGAATAATTCTTCTTGTGGTAGCGTCACCTCCTGTGAATTTCCTGTTCTGTCCAGTTAAGAACACCTTTTCATTCTATGGGGAGTGGAGGATTCCCTTTCCTTCCTGTGCCCACTGTTATTAAGAAGTTGGACGTCATCTGTGTTCAAAGACTTCATCTCTTGTTCAGTTGTGGGGTTTGGAACCAGTGGGAATGTGGGAGGCCATCTCTTATGAGAAGACTCCTTCTCCCGGGGGAGAGAGAGGCTTTGGCACAGTGGCAGCTGATTTGATGAGGGACTTCATCCATGACCCCTGATGGGCTGAGGGGGCTTTCATTCCACTGTACTCCTACTTAGGTGATGTGGTCTCATGTTACCATTAGAAGATTTAACTTTTGGCCATGGCTGCTTTGTTGTCGCATCTTCAAATTGTAACTTTATGCCTCTAACACTTCCTTGGTTTGCCCTTGGTAAATTTGTTCTTTGTGACACTGGTGTCTGAGGTTCTCACTTTTCAGACTGCCTTCCCTTTTATAGCCTTGGAGTGGGCATTTTTGGCTTTGTGCTACTTGTTACTTTGTATTCTTGCTTCTCTTGGTAATAGTCTCCTTCTGTTTATTTATTTTATTGTTTGGAAATTAGTGCAGTCGTATTGAAAACGTCCTTGACATCTAGGAATGAAGTTCAGGTTATAAATCAATTTGCTCTTCCTGTTCTAGATTACAGCTTTGGTGTGACTGACTAGCAACAAAAAGTATTTAATCAATTGGACATGAATGCAGGAAAAGTGCATCTGATATTGTTAATCCTCATTCATTCCTTACATATGGGTATCGGTTCCGACCTCAGAACAGAGCCGGCCATCTTCCAAGCTCGCGTCAGCTACAAGCTCTCGAGCTAAAACTCTTACCCAGAATTCCCCTCTCCCTGTTACCTCAGATTTCATTTGCCACGTCACCATTCGGTCGTGTCATACTACTTTTCTTGAGCTAAGTACAATTTTTTTCATCATACTAAATTCTAAAACAACTTTTTCTCACAGAAAAGTTATTAGATAGTTTTCTCTTACCTTATCACATTTAGCGACTATCCTTTCTTGAATCCTTTCAATTCCTTTCCTCCTCTTTACCGCAAGGTAATTTCTTTTTTACCATCATTGGTAAACCCCCTTTCCTTCTACCTTAGGGTAATTCTTGTACCATTGCTGGTATTTTTTTTCTTGTGTTTCCTTCTTTGTTTGTAACATGGCAGATAAAAAAGGTAGTCCAGGATGTAAAAGATGTTCAGATTGTGGCCATAAATTACCTACTTCAGATGCACATTCCCTGTGTGTCTATTGCTTGGGTGTGCCTCATTTAACAGTTGACTCGCCCTGTGGGATTTGTAAGAATTTCTCTAACAGGATGTTGATTGAGAGAAAAAATAAATTGATATTGAAGGGGCTATTTAAATCTCCTTTTTCAGAGGCTATTTCTGGGTCGGAGGCTTCAACCCCTCCAAAATCCCATAAGAAAAAGAGTGATGAACATATAAAGGCCAAGTCTCTTCCTTAGTCCCCTGCTGGGGTCTCCCACGAACCGAGACACAAGAAAGCTAAGCTTTCCACTTCAGATTTGACTTCTTCGGCTCCAGCGGTTTCGGTACCTGGACTTTTGCCACCGAGGCCATCGGCACCATCTGTGACTTTGGCACCGACTAGCGTATCTGTACCGAGGGGCTCCTCAGTTCAGACTTCTTTACCGGCACCAACTGTTCAGTCGATGCAGACTCTTAAGACGTTCATTGATTTTTCGACGTCCATTGCCTTTTCGGCTCCAACAACTTACCCGGCACCGACTACCCTCTTAGCACCGACAATTCAGTTATCGGCACCAATATTTTCAGTTCCAGCCTTAGCGCTGGCAACCACGTCGGTACCGACCTTATCGTCGGTGCAGACCATGACTTCGGCTTCCTCGGTGCAGACACCTGTAGTTCAGTCCTTTGCAGCCCCATTGTTTTCAGTGCAGACCTGCGAGGTGGGCACCAGTCTTGCTCCATGTTTGGATAGACCTGACTCCCCTCCAGCCGCATCCGTGAAATCCATTAGAAGCCTCTCTGAACACGACGTGTTGCGTCTTGTGGATCAAGTGCTTTTGGCCAGAGGTATCCTGCCCCCCAGGACCTATCCTTCCTCGGGAGGTGATCACCCTTTGCCAAAGACCCCTGCTTATTCTCCTCCTTCATTGCTTTTGAAGCCTCTTGATATAGCACAGTCTTCCCCCTCTACGGTTCCCTTTATGGATCTCACTAAGGAGCCGCAGTTGCCTTCTTGGCAGGAGGGTTTTGCTACGACCCAGGATGTCAGCTGTGGCGTATGTAATTTGGTGTTTCACAGCCATCCGGGTCTCCGAGTCGGCAGGCTGAGCCACTTAGGGGAGGGGTGACCCCTGTCCTGGACACTCCCCCTCTTCAGGTGGACCACCCTTCCAGCTAATGGAGAAGGCTCTGGCGTCGACTGGCGATCCTGTGCTATCACTCTCCCCACCCTACTCTGGACCGCTATGTACACAAGTCTCTCCTGGCGGACACCTGACACAAGGGCCTCAGGATATACACCCACAGGAAACCCCCTTTGCGCTGTCTTCCCCAGCTTCTCTCTCTGAGGAAGTTCATCAAAAAAGCTCATGCAAGAGGAAGCACATGGACTCTACAGAGGAGTCCCTTACTGAAGACACAGACTTTGATGATGGGGAAGGGTCCCCTTATTCACCCTCTGAGGTATACTTTGGTGATATTCTTGAAATTCTTAAACAGAGAGGTGACTGGCAACCCTCAAACCCGACCTTTTAAGAGTCTGTGTTCCTGAAGGCCTTTTGCACTGGCCCCCTACCTCCTGGCTTATTCCACCTGCAGACGAACTGGTCCGACTAGTCGTGCAGCATGCGTGGAAGGCTCCTGACACTGTTGAGACCATTCCGCGAAGGCCAGATAACTGACCCCCATTGGTCCAAAGGTCTTCCTGTAGATGCTTTGGTGGTGGCGGCTGCAACTAAAAAGGATCTGGCGGAAGATGAAAGCCAGACTGTCCAGCCACCCAACAAAGAGTCCTGGGCTCTGGACGGAATAGGGAAGCGTACTTTTGCATCAGCGACCTTTGCAATCAGGTCCCTGAACTATATGGCACACTTTACCAGGCTTCAAAGAGATTTAATTTCTGAGCTCTCTGAAACTTTGGCCGGTGCCGTGTGTGATGAGGTCTGTGCAAAGTGGCCTCTCAGCTAGCCACCATTGAATCGATATCCAACTCCTCCATGCGTCTGATATCTCACGCATCTGAAGGAGCAGCTAGAGCGGCGAGTTCAGGCATTGTTCTGAGACGACACGCCTGGATGCGCTTGTGTAATTTCGCGGAACCTTTCAAGACTTCCTTTCTCAACATTCCCATCAAAGCCTCGTCATTGTTTGGACACAGAGTTAAAAGCACACTGGCCAGATGTGAACAGGATGGTAAGACCCTTTCTGCCGTAGGTATCCATTATTCTTCCCCTCAATGGGCTTTCTCCAGAAACCAGAATAGTGGGAAGATATGGTACAAAAAGTCTCCGGGTCCTTTCCGTGACACATAGGCCGAGTTCTCCCCAAGAGGCAGAGGGGGAAACTCATCAGCCACTGGTGCAGACTCCTTAAAAAAGAAAAGTAGTTTTATACCTATAAGTAAACAGGAAAACACGAACTAAGTCCCAAAAAAGTCAAGAAAATGTTTGCAGAAGCACTAAATCCCAATAAACTTGTCCTTGATCTGGAACAAAAAACTTTCTCGGTTTCAAATCAGACGTTCCTTTATTAGTTGACCAGAAATACCTATAAGTAACCCTAGTATTCAGAAGTTTGACAATAAAGTCACTAGAGACTTATATGCAGTTAGTCATATATCCAAGGGGCAAAAAATCAAATCCAACCTAACTAAGAAGGAGACTTCAACACTATCTGAGTTGCAGAACAACAGCAACATTAGAGTTATGAAGCCGGACAAGGGGGGAGGCATAGTCATCTATGATGCCAACACATATAGTGGAATTATACATAAAATTCTTTACGAATCAGGCAATTATACATCCATCTCACAGAATGAGATTAATATAGCCAAAAAAAAGAAGAA
>NC_056726.1:849148134-849307789 GCF_019279795.1 Protopterus annectens | reverse complement strand
TCATGACTTTCAAAGCAATAAAGTGAAACCTGACTAGCTGTAGATGTGTCATGTTTCAGACTTTTTCTGACCTCGTCAGTAGAGCATAAGTGGATTGTAAGAAGTGAGACTTAAAAAGTAAAAAGTCATGGGCATTCAGAAACAATGTAGCTGAAAAGCTAGTATGTCCTTAAGGTGTAATTTGCATATCTCATATGAAAAGCCATCTAGCTGAAACACTGGTATGCCCTTAAACGGTCATTGCATATATCCTGTAGACCTCCAGTACAGGAGGTTTAAGGTGAAGAGTCAAGCATGGCTGGGGTTTTCTTGCATTTTACCCTTTTGATTTGGATGATGTTTCTGATATTTTGAAGGTGCTCTAATGTTTATGGACCTCAGGCTTGATTTTAAACTCTTTGTAAAGTATAACCAAACAATCCAGTTATGCTGCACTGACAAGGCCATAAAAAAAGCAGAATGTAGCATTATATGGATGATAGGAGTGGACTTCATTGGCTTCAAATATACCCATAAAGACTTAAAAATAAAAAGGCATGGGCATGTAGAAGCTGTGCAGCAGAAACACTGGTTTAACCTTAAGGGGTCATTTGTAAATATTTTGGGGCATCCTTGACAGGAGGTTTAAGATATTGCATAGTGAAGATTCTAGTTTGGTTGGGTTAAACTGCAAGGTTCTACCAGAGGACATTTCGTAATTGCTTACTAACAGAAAATTATGTCCCAACATTATGGTAACTAGAGTACATTATACCCCTCCTCAAAGGATGAAACTCTACTGAAATCTCAGAGTATATACAAATGCAATAAAATAGGAAACCAACGGAACTCAGAGTATCTCTAAAAACTTAATATTTATTGTACAATAGTAAAATGCAAGTAAACTTTCGCAACAATGCTTCATCAGGCTTAGTTCAAACATCAGTAAAACTTTTTTTATAAAAGATAATACAGTCACATGATCAGTTGCCATTAATTAGTCATACAATCTCACAATTACCTTAAAGGTATGCATACTTAAATATGATCATGCAACTCTTGCAATACAGATTTTAAACTAACCATCCCATTCAAACCCAGCAAAATATGTACTCAAAATCAAGATCCTTTTAAGCTCTTCTTTTTCCATGTGTTTATCTAGATCTCTACCTCTAACAGTAATGGGAACCACTTGCAAAATACAAAAACTAAAAGTATGTATAATATCAGTTGCTAATACATGTTTATACAAAGCATTCATAGTTATTTCCCTAGAGACCACAGATAAATTGCTATCAATGTGCTCTTTTAACTTTGTTTTGCCTATGAAATAGGTGGTACAGGATGCACATTTTGCCATGTATATTACATTTTTCATGCGAAAGGTGCTAAACACACAAAGCATAAACATTTGACTAGTAACGGGATATTGAATTGTCGCATTAGTACAAGTATACGAATAACAGACACAAATATAAGATTGATGCATTCCCATTCTAGAAGAAGTAATTACATTTGGGTTATTTGGCTGTTCTATTTAGGACAAATGATTTTTAAAATTTAGGCTTTTCTTTTTGCCAAACCTTAGTGATAAGTTAGCATTTGTATTAAATTCAGGAGTTTTCCCAATAATTGGCCAATATTTCTTAATAATCCTTTGAACACTTCTAGTATTTTGGTCATACATGAGAATACATCTAAACGGATTATGACCTCTAGAAATGTTATAAGAAGAATTGCCATCTGAACCAATATTATCAGAAGTGCTGTTTACTGAAAAAAATAGGTTTAAAAGTGTTTTAACGCTTAGCGAAAGCTTTATCTTTTAATTCAGCAACCCGACCCAAATTGTACCCCCTACTCACACTCAGCTGATAACTGTTGCATTTGTTCATGCATTCTTGTGCCTTCCATGTGATGAGTCGAGATACCCTACCCATCTGGTCTGTTATAGTATTATCAAATGCAAATGTGGATGCATACTTGAATGGTGTAGGTAATTATTCCGTTTGACTTTCTTCCTTTTAAGCAATGTCTCTAGTTTACTTATTCGGTTTTTACTTAGAGATATCAAGAAAATCCATGCTTTTTAAATCTACTGTTTTCTTAAACCATAGAAAATTAGTTTTAGTCGAAATATAGTTAAACCAAGCAGAAACTTCACAATGTGGAGGGTGTGAAGTTCATTCCTTGAAATATGTTCTGCACCTAGTTCACTAATAAATTCTAACTTTAAAATGAGTACTATAAAATACGTACTACAAAATAATGAAATAGTAGGTACTCCACAGTTGAGTTAAAAATTGAATATCCTTTATTGAAACACACCAACAAGCAATCCTAGCTGAGTATAATGAAAAGCATTAGACATTCATTAATTTATGTATAGTCAGGTTAATAGGAGCAATGGAGTGGTTACAGAAGGTGGTTGTGTTATGAGCGCTAAAAGCATTAAACCCATCCCTTTAACAAAGTACCCCTTAACACCACAGTGTAAACTGAGACTGTGCTACCTTAGAACTGAAACTTAAAAGCTAGAGACAAATTAAAATATATGAGAGCAGCTTATTAAGGCTAACCTACTAATCCAAACTTTATTAAGAAACCACTCACTAACAAAAGGACTAACCTAACAAAAAGATCTGCCACTAAACATCTATCAGAACAGATATTAGTAACTTATAAACTGAAACACTTTTTAACAAAGATCACTTTCGTACCAAATACATATATTCCCTCAAGTTTGTGTGTAAAAATAAATAAATAAATATTAATGGACATGTGTATAAATCTCTAAGTGAACACCTAAATAGACTGAAAACCATAGCTCTAAAGCTCTAATTGCTATGGTGGAAATAGATAGAAAATGCTAGAAATAGAGTGAAAATGTTAGAATTAAAGCATCAAGGCCCTGGGGATCTGTTCAAGTATGGTATCTAACTAAGAAAGCACTTAATTTAAATGAGTAAAAGTATCAGAAAACAGTACCAGTGTCAGTTATTTTCATTGTAAAATATTTACAATGTTTGATATTTGTTTAGAACAATATTGTCATGTATAGTGTTAGCGCGTAATGTCAGCATTAATCAGTCCCATATCAGACTTTTAATAGTCTTTTAAACAGTGAGGTAGTTTTCTTAGTTCTAGTATGCTTTTTATGGAGCAAAAATAATTAAACTCCAGTTTTCTAAAAAAGTTCAGTTTCAGCTGCCACAGTAGTTCACGTTTTTCTAAAAGATTAGGGATATCTCCTTCCACTTCCAAAAGGTCCATGTGATCAGTAATGTGAAATGTAAAGCCAGTGTGTCTTTTGTGAAGCTGCAGGTGCCGAGCCAGTGCATTATTCTTGCACTTAGCTCTAATTTTGGAAAGATGGGAAGAAATCATTTTAAGTCTGTTGAGAGTTTTCCCACATGAAATGCTTCACAGTCATGCAGCTTGCCCTGTAAACCACCTGCACTGAATTGCAGTTGCCTCCTGCATTGGTTTTAATCAGTTTCTTTAAATAAGGGCAGAAAAACATATCTTCCTCCTGTATGTGCTGATAAAAAACACAGTTGGCTCCGCACTTATTGGTGCATGTATCCAATGGCCTGGGCCTACCTGATATTTCTGGCTTTCCTATACACAAAGGAAGGAGCTTCTCCAAGGATGTCCATTAGATACAAGCTTTCAGTAATTATGACCCATTATCTCTAATAATAATGATACAGTAATAGTCAACAGTAAAAGTCAAGCTACAACTGTCTTTATATTTGTTGTCCACAGGTTTTTTTAAAACCCTCCTAGAAAGACTGTTAAGTGCTGGTGAATCTGTTCTTTTTAGTTCAAGTGTAGGTTCCAGAATGCTTCTTAACATATTCTTTTTGTATCCACTCACCAAAATGTAATTTTCAGGATAATTTAATTTCTTAAGGAAAGGTTCCATTTTCATGGTGGTCATGGCCAACCTGTAGTCCTGGGACTTAACAATGTTATATTTCGTCTTGCTGGGATGGAGACTCTTTATTATGTAGCAGGAGGTTTACTCTGGTAGGTTTTTTTGTAAAGATCCGTGTCCATTTTACTTTGGTCCAAGTCTTTAGTAATCTACATGTCTAAGAAGACTGTTGAGTTAAGGCTGTGGGAAGAGGTGAAATGCAGGAAGCTGGTGGTTTGATTCAGACATTTGATAACATTTTCTAATTTAGCACTGTCTCCTTTTCACACAGTAAATATGTCATCCATAAAGCGCAGATACACTGTGATATGTTGCATGTATTGTCTGTTCAAAACATAATCCTTCTCCCACTTGCCTAGGACTGTGTTGGCTAGGCTAGGGGCCATAGCGCTAGGCTAGGGGCCATAGCTGCCCCCATGGCTATGGCAGTCTTTTGTTTATAGTAATTTCTATTAAATGTAAAAATATATATATATATATATATATATATATATATATATATATGTAGCTAAGCACCAGGTCTAAAAGTATACATTTTCTTTCATGATGTGCTGGTGTGCCATTGTTGTTTTTTCCTATAAAAATCAATTACAATTTCAATACAATAACTATGTGGAAGTACAGTATATAGTGATTCAACAATTATTGTTGATAAAATGCTATCAGCATCAATTGTAATGTTTTTTTATTTTCCTTAAAAATCATTAGACTCTTGTGTGAAATGTTGTCAGCCAGGGGTTATATCAAAAAATCCAAGTAGACGGTAGCAGCTTTGGTCAGGAACCCCCTGCTTGAAGCCAGTGGCCTGTAAGGAGGGCTTTTAATATTTTTATGTGGCTTAGGGAATCTAAAGAATTTAGGCAACTGGGGGGGAGGTGTCTGTCGATAGTCAGTCAAGTTATCTGTTAACAAACCATCATCATAAAATACAATCAATGCTGTATACCAGTTGTATGATGCCTTAATATCTTCTAAAGTTAAAGATTCATAATAGTGTCACTCACCATTTCTTCTATCCTCTGGATATAGCTGCTGGTATCAGTAACAATACCCCTTCCCTTGTCAGCCTTCATAACCTGTCGAGACTTCTCTCTGCCTAACTCCAGCAATGCTTTTTTCCTCACCTTTGTTAAGGTTGTAGAACTTTGTCCTTGTTGGTTTTTGTAGTACTTTCCTGATGTCCATTTCACATTTGACCTCAAAGGCTGCAAAAGTTTGGTGTAAGGGTGGGCAGTAACTACTGGCTCTTTCTATTGTTTCTTCAATAGTTTTTTTTTATTTCTTAGTGGTATCAGATTAGCCATGGTGCAGAACTTTCAGATTCAATTTTCTGACATAGGATTTTAAATTAACCAGTATCTGTCCTGTGTCAGACCTGCAGTGAGGAACAAAAGTTAATCCCTTTGAAAGCATGCTAATCTGAATGTCAGTAAGTTCTTTTTGGTGTGATTCCACACAACAGGATAAGTTAATAGTGTGACTGGTTTCTCCATCTGGTTCTGGGTCCTGTGGTGTAGTTGGGCTCCCCTAAGTATTTAATTTCCCTCAAATATAGTTAAAAAGCTATCAAACTGCTCAAGATCTCCTTTCCAGACTAGAAAAAAGGTCATCAAGAAACCTGCGATAAAGCACAATACAGTCAAAGTAAAGGTTTACTTCAGCGTTCATAACATACTGACTCTCCAAAGTATGCATCATGATTTTAGCATAGGTGTTTGCCATGGGCGTATTAATGGCAACACCTTGACACTGTTTAAATAGGTTGTCCTGAAAAATAAATACATTATTCTCTAAAACAATTTCAAGCAATTCACAGATTAAATTTATTAAGGAGTGATCAAATGCTGGGGTAGTTAATAGATATATTCTAACCAAGTCAATACCTTCTTCATTTGTAATAACGGTAAAGAGCGAGTCAGTGTCTAGTTTAATTAAATAGCAAATCTTAAGGTCTATGGCATGTGATCAAGTAAACAACTGATTTAAAAAGTCAGAAGTATATTTTATAATAATATTCACATTCCTGGTGCTACTTTTTAATTTAAAGTCTAAAAATGTTGAAATTGTCTAGGTAGTCCATCTCCTAGCAGATACTATTGGCCTAAAAGGTGTTTTTTCCAGCAACTTGGGAATCTTGGGTATTCCATAAAACAGAGGAATAACAGGAGCCTTAACAAAAGAATATGTAAACATTTCAAGAGTAATTTGAAGCTGGTACAACATCATTCAAACGATTCTCAATCCCTTTAGTAATTAAGTTAGCCTTCTCTATTTCCTTATAAGTATCAGTGGACAACATATCAAACATACTATGCAAGTAAAAATTAGTGTCTAACACAATGCCTCTACCTTTATCAGCTCCTTTTGTTGTAATCTGTTCATTCTGTGTTAAATCATTTAATGCCTTCTTTGCCTTCTTTTGTGCTAAATTAAGATAAAAAAAAAGTATTATTTCTTTCTTTGACAAAAATCTTGTATAATTCATGCTCATCCGCCTTCTCAAAGGCACAGGTAAGGGGGGTTGAAGGGAAAACGAAAGTACTTCTGCATTTACATACTTCAGTTTCAGTCACTTCTGAATTACCAAAAAAAGCTTTTAGCTGTAAAGAATGAATAAAAGGTTTAACTTCAGGCAACACTTGTGAAAAGTCAGCTGCACCACCCAGAATAAAAGAAAAACCCTTGCTAAGAACATTGAGTTCTTCTTGAGTTAATGCATGTTTAGATAAGTGAAATACCAGGGTGCGTCAGCCAATCATTTCTTTATTTGACTCCTGGTTCAAGGATGAAAGTCTGTTTTCTTTCCTTTCTTGTTGTTTCTGTAACTCTTCCTTCTTAGTTTTGGAGCTGGTAAGGGCAGTGGTAATTGCAGAACATTTGAAAAATCCACTGTATCGAACACAGAAAGAATATTAGCATAGGTGGTATATCGGTAGGGGAGGTAGAGACAAGAGCTCTATTGATCAGTTCTGATTCACTAATGGTATTTCTGCATAAGCCGTTAGACCATGGAAAAACGTGGTCAGAATTAAAATCGAGATCTCTTTTCATCTTCCTTCTTTTAGTTTCATTAAGCCTTTGTTCATAAACAGTGATGCAATTAAGTGTTTCTTGAATTTTAAATGTATGTTCATTCATTTCAATGTTCTTGATTTCAGCATATAACTGCTCAGTCTTTGCTTTTAATGAATGCTCAGTAAACTCAAAAAAAGCATTACTTACTTTCATATATTCTAAACAGCAGTCAAAATGTAATTGTTGGCATTTCTTAAGCAGGTAAGGATATTTTGTTCTATAAGTTGGTATTTAAAGTATGCAAAGACTTCTAGTACTGTTCGATACTTGAAGTAAACTTTGAAACTTAAGCGTTTCCATTGCATACACTTATAAGCGGTTATCTTATGTTCAGATTGTTCTAGTTTACCTGTAAATTGCTGCAAGATAAAACCAGGTGCCTTCTCATCCCTTTGACACTGATAACCTTATCAGTTTTAACTTACTTAACAGACAGTGCACATATTAAATTTGTCCAGTCCTTTTTTAACTATATTTTGACTGCAACTAATTTTCTACGGTTTAAGAAAACAATAGATTTAAAAAGCATTGATTTTCTTGATATTTCTGTAAGTAAAACCCCAAACAGGTAGACTAGAGAGATCCCTGTACAGCAAAAAAGTCAGACAGAACAATTACCTAGACCATTCCAATATGCATCCACAATTTGTGTTTGATAATTTTGTAACTAACCAACCAGATGAGTAGGGTATCTCAACTCAACAAGTAAAACATGAGCATGTGTGATCAAATGCAACAGTTGTCATCTGAGTTTGAGAGTAGGGGGTATAATTTGGGTTGGGTTACTGAATTAAAAGATAAAGCCATTGCTAAACGTCAAACCACTTTTAAACCTTTTTTCAGTATCAAACCACTTTTAAACATCTTTTTTCAGTAAACAGCACTTCTGATGATATTGTTTTATTGGGCAATACTTCTTATAGTATTTCTAGAGGTCATGATCAGTTTAGATGTGTTCTCACGCATGACCAAAATACTAGAAGTGTTCAAAGCATTATGGAGAAATATTGGATGATTTTTGGGAAAATTCCTGAATTAAATACAAATGCTAACTTATCACGAAGCTTTGGCTTTAAGAAAAGCTTTAAATTAAAAAAAAAATATTTGGGCTATAAGGAACAGCCAAAAAAAAAAAAAAACAAATGTAATTACTTCTTCTAGAACAGAAACACATCAGTTGTAATTGTCTGTTGTTCATATATTTATACTAATAGGTTCATAGGTAGGTACTAGGCTATCTGCCCGAGGGCATTTATAAGCCTAGCCATAGTGTGTCGGCTTTCGCCATCCCATTGATTAATTAACTGATCCTCTGTCAAGCAGAGCCAATGAAGTGAACCCAGGGGTGTATTTTCTGTTACCCATCCACTCGTCAAGGTTTCTCTTGAAGAGTGTTAGCGAGGGGCTCTGCCTAATGTAGTTTGGAATTTTGTTCCAAAGCATGGGGAGTCTCTGTGACAGGAATCTATCCCTCCAGCATGTTCTATTTATTGTTGTGGTGAGGTTTAGCTCACTAGAGCGTGTGGCTCACAGTGACTTGGATTTCTTTAGGTGGAGCATGTCCATCAATTGGACATGGGTTTGTAAGTCAGGCAGAGATCACCTCTGAGTAAGCGATATTCAACTGAGTACAGCCGGAGTTTTTTCAGTCGGGATGCATAAGACATGTGTTTGAGGCCAGTAATCCTCTTGGTGAGGTACTTTTGTGGTCTCTCCAGCTGTTGGAAGTGTCTTGTGAGGTACATCCCAAATGGGGCATTGTACTCTATGATGGGTCTGATGAGTGACGAGTAGAGGGGCACTATAACCTCTTTATTTCTAGATGCGAACCCTTTAGTAATTAGATGGGCCACATAGAAGGATTTCCTAACTACTTTGGCAATATGATTGTCAAAGGAGAGATTACTATTACCTGGGTCCCCAGATCACTTATTACCTCTTCTGTATTAAGGGGGCTGCCACCTATGTGGTAATTTGTGGTGTTTTGTTTTTCCCAAATGGGATGACGATGCATTTTTTGGCATTTAGCTTGAGGCCATGACTTTGACACCAGGTGTCCGTCTCAGTAAGGCCCTTTTGGAGGATGTCCGTGTCAGCCAGAGAGTCAATTATGGCTCCCAGTTTGCAGTCATCGGCAAACTTGGTTAGCCATAGGTCCTGTGTTTGACTGTACTTCTGAGAAGTATGTGCCGAACACTAGGGGTCCCAGGACCGAGCCTTGCGGGACACCACTTGTGACTGGTTTAGAGTCGGACCTGCAGCCCGCTATTCTTACCATGTGAGTTCTGTTTGTAAGCCAGTTGGCAACCCATCTCGTGACATAGGGGTTTATGTTCAGGCTGGTGAGTTTTTCTGTAATACCCGAGTGCGGAATGGTGTCAGAAGCCTTGGCGAGGTCAGAGTAGGTTGTGTGAGCAACCTTTCCCTCGTCTATGGCCTTGGTGACTGTCTCAAAGAAGTCATCCAGGTTTAGTAGGCATGATCTGCACTTAACAAAGCCAGACTCGGCCGGGGTCAAGTGTTTGGAGGTTCCCACTGTCTTTGTTAATGAGTTCCATGATGATGAGCTCCATAGCCTTGCAGACCAGGCTAGTCAGGCGTATGGGTGATAGTTACCAGGGTCAGTTGTGGCCCCTCCTTTGTGGAGTGGAATAACCGTTGCTGTGTGCCATTCTGTGGGCACGTTGCCTGTGGAGAGGCTGAGGTTGAACAGCGTGTTTAGGTAGGGGGTTAGTCTGTTCTGTAGTTCGTGTAAGACACTGCCTGGGACGCCATCTGGCCCCATTGATGCTGTGTTTTTGGCTTTTGAAAGGGCTATTTTCACCTGTGAATCTGTGATTTCCAGGACACTGCACTTTTCCGATATTGTGGGCCCTTTTGGGGGTGAGAGGGGGGTGAAGTTTGAACTGAATCTATCTGCCAGGATGTTGGCAATATCATTATGTTCAGTATATTTTGTGCTATTTTACACTAGTTCAGTGCATGTCTGCGAGTTGCCATTTAGATTCTTAACATAGCTAAAGAAGGCTTTGTGGCTAAAGAAGGCTAATGCGACAAGTGAACATCCCATTACTGGTAAAATGTTTACGCTTCATGCATTTGGCATCTGTAACACAAAAAATGTGATATATATGGCATAATCTGCATCCTGTACTGCCTACTATATAGGCAAAACAAATAAGTTAAAAGATAACATTGGTAGCCATTTATCTGACATCTCTATGGAAATAGCAATGATTCTTTGGATAAACATATATTAGCAACTGATACTACAAGTACGTTTAGTTTTTGTATTTTGCTAGTGGTTTGTGTACCCTTCAGAGGTGGAGATATAGGTAACCACATGGAAAAAGAAAAGCTTAAATGGATCTTAAGATTTTGAGCACATATTTTGCTGGCCTTGAATGAAATGGTTAGTTTAAAACCTGTATTGCAAGAGTTGCACAATTGTATTCAAGTATGTATACCTTTAAGGTCATTGTGAGATTATTACTTTGATTAATGGCATTTGGTCATGTGACTGTATTACCTTTTATAAAAGCATTTTACTGATATTTGTACCAAGTCTGATGAAGTATTGTTGCGAAAATTTACTTGCATTTTACTATTGTACAATAAATTTTAAGATTTTAGAGGTACTCATGGTTCCGTTGGTTTCCTATTTTATTGTATTCATGTTTGATTCTGAGGAGACCAAGGATCTGTCGTTACGCAGTGGGTGTTTGCTTTTACTCTTGAAATCTCAAAGTATAGACTGATTGCAGTCTTATCCCCCATTCAAAATTCCAGAAAGATGCACCCATTCCCAACTCATTAGTTATATCACAAATAATGCCGATAACAAATACACAACACTGTTTCTGCCCCAGTCATGATACCACATCTGCCGTCATTTCTTTTATTAATACCATTAATAACTAGAAACGAAGGAAAACTAGGATCTTGCCTTTTTCTAGACTGTTCTAAAGCATTTGACACTGTCGCGCATCAAAAACTTCTCACTGAATTCTCCTCCCTTTAATGACTTCAGTCATCACTGTCATGGTTTCATAGCTGCCTAACTAGCCAACAAGCTGTAAAATGTCAGCAACAATTTTTCTCTCCTCAGCCAGTGATTGTAGGTGTTCCTCAGGGCTCAGTCCTAGGACCACTACTATTTAACATCTTTACAAACTACACACAACAGCTGACCTTGCCATAATTGTGCAATATGCAGATGATTCCACACTAATCTGCTTTGGACAAAGCCTCCCAAAACTACAAGAAATAATGCAACTTGCTTTCACTGCTATTGAGTCATTGTTAACTGATTCCCAACTGCTACATAATACCAACAAAGCTAAATCGATGCTTTTTACATCAAAAAATACATGGAACTAAGAACCTCTTTGTATATCCACTCAGCTAATAACATGAAAAAGAGAAACAATATCTCAAACAAATATTTTACGAGTAAGAATTGATCATAAACTTAAACTTGATCAGCATATATCACATGTCATAAAAAATGCATATCAAACTGGGTTCCTTGTGTAGGATGTAGCCATATCTTACAGACTCCACTAGGCAAGCTATGGTCTATATCAGATAGTCGACGTTCCATAACTCCAAACACCTAATGGTCAAACCATTATATTTGAAGTTACAGAACTTCGACTACGTAAAAAAACAGAGGACAAAATAATAGTGTTGTAAGCAGGGGGGGAAGCACCCCTGCACCCCCCACACCCCCTACTACTTAAACATACCAACTCCCAAGATCGCACCACAATGAAGTGAATGGAAATCTCCACTTATGGACATTTCCATTCAAACGCTCAAACTTTTACAAATTCGAACAGATGGTCTCGACCATATTTGGTTCAAACTTGTAAAAGTTTGACTATGTGATAGGAACCCGACAAGTTATAGCTAGAACCTGTCTACTCTTAGCAGTGCTGTACACCTCACCAGTTCTCACTAACCTAAATAAAACAAACAAATAAATAGAAACATGTTATAATAAAGTTGCCAAATTTGTCACCAGTACCTCACACAGAACTCACCCACTACACTTCCGTAAGAGAATGACATTGGCTAGAGCTCCCACACTACTTAACATTCTCCTAACTAATCACTGCACATAAACTAACATGCCACAAAAATGTCCAGCACTTTCAAACTTTACTTCACTTCTATACTAGTAATAGAGACTTGAGATCAATCACCCAATCCATCTTGCTTTTTACCAAATCCTACAGTACTGCCTGTGAGTCTCTCAACTCTTAACTACATTTCCAAAATCCGGAACTCTATTCCCAACCAAATGAAAGAAATACATACACTTCCTATATTCAAACTCAACTTAATATCTAAACAACTGGCTATGCTCTTGCTCCAGACCTGATTAAGTCTCAATATTGTCCAATACACTAACCTGCTTTAACAGTATTCTTTCCCAAACTTCCTGTAGGAACTCACTATATGACCTACATCATACACCTTCCATTAAATAACTTCCTATGTCTCACATCACTCTCTCTCTCTCTCTACATTCATTTACTGTCTTGACTATCCTTCATTTTTTTCACTACTGACCGTCATCCCAGCTTTACCATCCTCCCCTATATACTCTGTCAACCATGTCCCGCTTAGCTCATTGCAGCCAGTGTGCCATCGTTCTCACTTGTCCCACTTTTTCTCCAAAGACTGTTAACATCTCAAATTAGCTTTTCTCGTAAAAACTTCCTTTTCTTCTTTCCAAGTTCATAAGTGCTCTTCAGTTTCTTTTGCATTCTACCTTTTTGAACTTCCTTGTATTAGATAAATCTTCCTAAACTTGACATACGGACACACATTCTGTGTTTCATGTTTAAATCTTGTCTACTATGTTTGTTAGAAAAAATCTGTAAACTGTAAAAAGAAGTTATGTACAAACCATAACATTCCATCTAAGTAGTTCTACTTCATTTGTCTTTAACCTGTGGGTATCGGATACATAACTGATCCGACCTGGCAACTTAATAAGCATCTGCTCCGAGCTCGAAGCTCCTCCCCTACCCATAATACACCACCACTACCTTCCAACCCTCAGATCGAGTTTGCTGCACCCTACACTAAACAACCTGTTCCAAAACACCTTACTTGCACACAAATGCCAGCTATGAGTGCTGTCCATATGGTAAGGCCAGTGGAAGGCGGGAGGGACGGTTGAAGACAAATGAAGTAGAACTACTCAGATGGAACGTTATGGTGAGTACATAACTTATTTATCTGAAGTAGTTTACTTCATTTGATCTTCAACCTGTGGGACAGAGTCCCCAGCTACTAAACACCTGGGTGGCCCTCATGGAAAGATATTCCTGAGCACCGTGGAACCAAAGGATGCACTCCTTCAAGAAATCAAATCCAATTTATAGTGAGAAATAAAGGTATGAGATGAGGACAAAGTAGCTGCAGAACAAATATCATCTAAAGATACTCTCGACCAAAAAGCCACAAAAGTAGCCATGGACCTTGTCGAGTGAGCTCTAACCTGACCCAGAGGAGACAAACCTTTATCTTTGTAGATCTGAAGGATACATAGAGAGATCCACCTGGCAATGGTCACCTTAGAAATAGGTTTCGAAAAGGCCACAAACAACTGGTCAGATTTACGAAAAATTTTGGTCCTGTGCAAATAGAACTGTAACTGTCTATGAACATCCAACAAATGCAACTCGTATTTAATTTTGTTTGTAAAATTTGGAAAGAAAACAGGTAAATCGATAGTTTGATTGATATTAACCTCAGATGCTACTTTTGGGAGAAAGAAGGATTGGCGGAAAGAGAAACTCTGTCCTTTTGGAAAACCATGTATGAGACCTTGACAGACAATGCCTAAAGTTCTGAAACCCTCCTAGCCGAGGTGATAGCCACTAGGAAGACTGTCCTCCAAGACAAAAACTTAAGCTTTGGGGTTGCTGCAGGTTCAAATGGAGGGGCAACCAACGCTTGTAGTACTATAGTAAGGTCTCATGGGGGGATGGGATCTTTGACCGGAGGACGTAAGAGGAACATACCTTTGATAAAGGCTTTGCACAATCTGGAAGAGGCCAAAGAAGCTAGAGTTCTCACCAACATGGACATGGGAAATGGTGGCTAGTTGAGTCTTGACCATAGATGAGCTAGCCCTTTGTTGAAAAATATTTGCCAAAAAGTCGAGGATAGCCAGAATGGGAGCCATGACAGGATCTAAACTCCTTTGAGAAGCCCAAAAGGAAAAACGCTTCCAATTGCTGCGATAAATCTTCCTGGTGGACAACTTATGAGCTGCCACCAGAATAGACCTGACCGAAGAAGACAATCTGGGAGTCCTAGCAATTAAAGTAACTAGAGTAGTCAATCTGTGAGCTTCAGACAGTCCAGATTAGGATGGGGGACTGTCGAGGGATGAGAAATAAGATCCTGAATGGGATCCAAGGAGGAGTTAGAAGGTGAGTCCAAAGGAAGGGAAACCATACTTGGCGAGGCCAAAAGGCAATAAGGATCACTTTGCTCCTCAGTCGACAAGCCTTCTTTAGGAACTTCGGAATAAGGGGTACAGGGAGATAAGCATAAACATGGACTAGAGCATCTCTGGGGGACTCGCCCAGTGGGAGGTTCAGAGAGGGGGGTTCAGAGAGAAGAACTCGCTGCACTTCGTGTTGGAAGGAGATGCAAAGAGATCGCAGCAAGTTCGACCCCACTCTAGAAAGATCTGCTCCTCTACTGAAGGATTCAGAGACCCCTCATAAGGCATCAGAATAGTCTGGCTTAGTTTGTCCGCCAGAATTTTGGACCTCCCCGAAATATGCTTTGCTACCGGAAAACGACCGGTGGACATCGCCCATTCCCAAACTCTCATGAGCTCACGACAAAGGGGGTAAGATGTGGTCCCTCCCTGTTTGTTGATATACCAGATCACCGACATGTTGTCTTACTAGATTGCAATGGTTCCCAGAGGTAGAAAGGCATGAAGGAGCTACAACTCTAAAATGAAGCCCCCCCCCATCTCCAGAACGTTTATATGCAGACTGGTCTTGATCGGGAACCATATGCCTTGGACTGTCCTTCCCGAACAGTGCCCCACCCTAGCTGGGAGGCATCCATGGTCACTGTGGCTTGGGCAGAGGCTGGAACAAAAGATCATCCTTCCAAGATTTCCGAAGACTGCATCCATCATAGAAGGTATGACCTGCAGACTTTGCTTATGTGCATCGGGTTTAACAATGGAAGATCTAACAAAGAGCATTGCACCACTAGAGTCCACTGTAGTACTCGCATATGTAAGCGAGCACATGGTAGAAGTGTTATCATCGCTGTCATAGAACCTAGGGCCCTTAAAACCAACTCTGCTGAGGGAAGATGAGATTGGTAAATGAAAGCGGCACGCATCTTTAAATTTCAAACTCTCTCCGTGGTTAGGAAAACTTTTGTCTGTAACGTGTCTATCCATGCTCCTATGTATTCTATAATCTTGACAGGGTTTAGAAGAGATTTGGCTGTGTTGATTGTAATCCCTAGATAGTGTGCAAGATGTACGAAATAGTCTCTGGTCCAACAAAGTAGACGCTTGGTGGGAGATGTAAGGAGCCAATCGTCCAGGTAAGAGTAGACCTGAATTCCCTGAAGCCTCAGGTGAGCTGCTACTTTTGCCATCACTTTTGTGAACACCCTGGGGGCTGTGGGGAGACCAAAGGGTAGGGCTCGAAACTGATGATGATTGGCTCCTAGCCAGAAGTGGAGAAACCTCCTGAAGCTTCTGTGCATCTTTGTGATAGTAGGCGTCCTGGAGGTCGAACAAGCACATCCAGTCACTCTCTTGCATGTATGGCAGGATGGACTGTAAGGTGACCACCCAGAACCTCTCTTTGGCAACTTACAGGTTTATAGTAGACAGGTCCAGAATAGGCCTTAAGTCTCCCGTCTTTTTTGGCACCAAAAAGAACCTGGAGTAGATGCCTGATCCAGACTGATCTGTGGGGAAAGGTTCAATGGCTCGTTTCTTTAGCAACTTGGAAACCTCTAGCGCTGCTGCCTCCCTTTGTGTGGATGGTACATCTGGGAGGTGTTTATAAGGTGTAGGAAGAACCACAAATGGGATTGAATAGCCTGTGGAAATTATCTTAAGCGCCCAATGGTCTGATGACATAGACTCCCATGCCGCCAGGTGTAAAGCCAGATGACCGACGACTGCCTCCAGAGCAGAGCAGTCAGGCAACCCCTCTGGGTTGCTGCGTCAGCCTGTCCGAGAACGGTTCTCGAGACCCAAAATTCCTCGGACCCCCTCTGCCTCTGGGCTGACGTCTGTCCTGTCCCCCTTTGCCTCAAGGGTAAGAAGGGCCCTGAGTGTCCCGGGAATACTGAGACTTCCAGAACCACATCTTCTTTTGCCCCCGCTGATTCCGGGAAAAGGATCTATGAGGGTTCGAGAACAGGATTCTGATGGCAGACAGTGTCTTCCCATATTTCTCACTCTGGACCATGGTGTCATGGATAGTTTTACCAAAGAGGGAAGAGCTGTCATATGGGGCATTCGCAAAAGATGACTGGAAGGGTTCCGTGAACTGACACAATCTGAGCCAGGCCTTACACTTCATGGAAACGACATACCCAGCCACCCTAGGCATGTGAGAGAAGTCGCATAGACTTATTTGAAACCTCTGTCAAGGTAGCCATCCTCGCGGAGAATCTACCCCTGTCCTCCTGCGACATGGACTTTGGGGGAGACTCAGCCAGTTCCTTAACCAGATCGCGCTATAGTCAAGTAACATGGGCCAGATAGTTCATTGCCCTGATAGAAAAGGTTGCTGACACATAAACCTGCTTCCCTAGATGATCCAGCATCCTAGACTCTCCTGGGCTAGTTCCTTCTTGGTGGCTGCTGCCACCATAGCGTCTACCGGGGACCCTTTATTCCAAGCCGGTCTGTCTGCAGGGGGGGCTCAATATTTTGTCTGGGCATTTAGGGATTGGTTCCACAGTGTCCACTTCCTTCAAAGCCCACAAGGTGAACAAGTCCACTAATGGATCCACAGCAGGAGACACCCAGAAGTAGACGGGCCCATGCCAAAAGCCTCAAGAAACACTGATTCATCCAAGGAAGGTTTTGGGGTGGACCAACCTCCACGCTGGTGCAAAATTTCCATGATGTCTACGAAGGAGACATCTTAGGGAGGTGATCTTTCTATGCTCTCCTTCCATGGGCTTAGAGGCAGGAGGATGAGTCCCAGCCTGGGAGGGAGGAGAAGCAAGGGTGGGAGTCAAAGGAGAGGCAGTCACAGCCGTGACAGAAGCAGAAGTGGAGGCGGCCGCCTCAGTAGAAGGGAGCAGGCCCTTCATAATAAGTTTAGCCTTACGGTCTTTAAGGGCTCGCAGGTTAAACACCGCACAAATATCGCAGTCCGTCAATAAATGGGCAGCACCCAAACAAAGAACACAGAGTGTGTGGCCGTCAGCAGGTGACGGTTTGCGGCCACACTCAGTGCATCTTTTGAAGACTTGTTTCGGGAGATCAGCCATAACTAGTCCCAAGAAACAGAAAGGGGGTTTTTAAAAGACACGCTGCACTTGCCACATACTCAGAACCACAAGCACACCAAAGGCTGAGGGGGGGAGGGGAAAAGTCTAACTACTTCAAAACTACCTGAAAACTAAGAAAAAGTGCCTACAACACACCAACAAGGGGGAGGAAGGGAGGAAACCTACACTACCAGCACACACACTGAACACTAAGAAACAGGGGGAAAAACACTTCAAAAATCTACACACAACGTGGAGCTCAAGAATCACGATGCATTGGAGGCTGTGGCAAACAAGATCTGAGGGTTGGAAGGTAGTGTTGGTATATTAAGGGAAGGAGGAGGAGCTTGGAGCTCGGAGCAGATGCTTGTGAAATTGTTGGCTCGGATCCGATACCCACAGGTTGAAGATCAGATGAAGTAAACTGCTTCAGATGTAATGTTTTTAACTTTTATTTTCTTTGTAGTTTTTGTAATTTTCATAATTTTGCAATCTTTGTATTTGCAGGTTTTTCTCCTCGGGCCTCCACTGAAAAGGGGTTAATGCCAGTCAGAGTTTCCCAGTCAACAAAAATAAACAAATACATTTCTTGTATTACTACCATAACTTTTATGACAGATGTTTTCATTTGATCTGTAGGGAGTCGCGTTTTACCTGAAAAATAGAGATAATGAGGTACAGTTTTCATGATGTTTTATATCAGAGTGTCCTGATACATAAGTCTCTTGATCCTAAAGAAAGCTTTCAGGATGAGTAAGTTATTGTTTGTTTTTCGGCTTTTCCCGGTTAGGGGTCGCCAAAGCAGAACTTCGGTCCGCTAATGATTGGCAGTAGATTTTCACAAACGCCGAGGTGCCAGCTCGACGTTCAACCTTCAACGAAGACACGCTCATTTACGCATGTCTTTCTAACGCCCACCCAACCGTGGGGAGAACATGCAGACTCCACACAGAAGTTACTCCCCGCACTCCAGCCGAGAATCGAACGGGAGAAACTCTTGTTGTGAGGCAACAATGCTACCGCTGCACCACCGGGGAAGTCTTTCAGGATGTGTAAGTAACTGACAGTATTCCTACATTTCACATAAGACAGATACTTTTATTATTTCTTTATGTACATCTGAACAAACTGCGAATGCTGCCTGCATTGCATGGCTACCCTTTAAAAGGATTCAAAAACTACTAAATAAATATAAGGAAAAAGTACATACATCTTGTACCTTAGCTGGTAGGGCACACAGTTACTTAGCTTAGATTGTATTATATCAATGTACTATTTTAGAGCAAATTTAGGAAAATTTGTGGTTAGTTCCTAGTAGCAGTGCTTCAACTAGAATAAGTATAATCTGCAATGTTCATGTGCTGCTGTAGATGTTAAATGCCTTGTCAGAGGTAATTGAAGACAAGCATGGATTAATATGGAATTTTATGACAACTATTTCAGATCAGATTATCTAATGGTCTGTCAACTTTATATTTATTCTCTGGACAGCCAGCAGAGATGACATTATTTAGGGGAATGTATGCACCTCTTTTGCACCATAAGAGTTTAACCTAAACAATTTTGACCAAAAGAAACTCTCCTTCAGCACTTTCATGAAAACAAATCAACAAAAATAATATAAAGGAAGCAAATCAATTACAACTCAGGCTCCACAGTGAAAGAAATATGCAACCAAACAGAGAACAAATGATCTGAAGTTGTTGTTTTCATTTGCTCTTCAGCCTGTGGGAACATGGATCCAGGATGGATCTGACTCTGCCACATTTCTCCAGCATCGGATCTGAGCTCCAAGCTTCTCCCCTACCCAGCATGCCCTTGTCTCCTTCCTCCCTTCAGATCTCGTTTGCCGCATCTAATGTCCGCATCGTAGTCTGTGGTCTAAGTGATATTTGGGTACTTTTTTGGGGGGTTTGAACTTCTTTGAGCAACTTTTCCACCTTTTCTAGCTCCCCTTCACTTTCTTACTTCTCTCGATCAGGCATCTGTGTTTTAGGTAAAAAAAAAAGAAAAGAAAACTTTTCCCACTTTCTATCCTCCTCTCTATCTCTGTTTCATGTGTGTGTGTGTGTGTGTGTGTGTGTGTGTGTGTGTGTGTGTGTGTGTGTGTGCTGAGTGCTTTGGGTTCTCTTTCTCCATCCCAGTGGCGGAGAGACCCAAACTAGGATTTAGAAAGTGCACAGAGTGTTGGCAATAAGCTGTCTCCAGCAGATGGTCACACTCTGAGTAGTTTGCTTGGGGGTATAGCACCTTGATTCCTCCTGTTTAATTTGCGTGGGGTTCAGTCCCCATGCATTGAGCGACAGGAGGATTAAGCTCATTCTTAAGGGCCTCCTCCCTCCACCTTTGGCGGAAGCCCCAGATGCTTCCGTGGCTTCAGCCGCTTCCACTGTTGCTTCCTCCACCCCTGGCTCTCGGACTCAACTTCCTGCCAAGAGGGCTGAGGATGGAAAGAAGCGTTAACATAGGGACAGGGATGGGCCGAGGAAGTGGTCCCCCGGCCGCTCTTCCTCGGCCGAGACTTGTCGCGAAATCTCACCCAGCTGCTACCTCAGATTCCCCCAGCTCCATTCTCCTTGCTTCTCCCCAGAGCCAGAGGTGTCTCGTGTTCTCTCCCCAGTGCCAGCATCCCCTCACCGCCTCTCTAAGTCGGTGTCAGTGGCCTCTTCCTTCAGATCCACCTGCAGCCTCACCGAACTTGAGATGGACAGGATGATGTGGAAATTCACACGCAGATTCAGATGGTAGGCTTGGCTGCCCCATCCCCCTCTGGGGCTGGGGGCAATACTGTCTGCCTTTGTCCCAAATCACTCCTTCTCTGGTCCGACCTCCGGTTTCAGAGTATTCGTGTCTGAGGCCCCTTGGTGTCGAGGGATCTGCACTGATGGTACCCTGTACCTCAACACCAGCCATTGCCCTGAGTGGGTCGCCTCTGACGAGCTCGGAGCCAACCAGCTCTCGGAGCCATGACCTCTGCATCGGATCCGATGTAATAATGGTGGTGGTGTCTGTTCCGAGCCTTTCAGAGCCAAGCTGCCTGCTCGGATTCTCAGTGCCTGGAGGTTCGGCTGCAGCTCCCCCACGTTTGTGGATTACGGACCCGGTCGCAGTCCTAGCCACAGGGGTGTGTCCTCCTTCTGCTTTCTACGTGGTTGAGAGGGTACTCTCGGTTCCATCGAGACCTTTGACACTTTTGTCCTCTGAGTCAATCCTGACTCCCTTCGTATCTGGTCCGGATTCCACCATCCAAGCCTCTCAGGGACAGCCTGCCACCTCTCTGTCCCAAGGAGTTTCCCCACGGGACCAGCTGGATATTTTCGAGTCCTCCCCAGAGACCCCCCCCCCACTGAGGAGGTTCCTCAAAAACGTATGTGGAGACATTTAGACTCCCCACCTGAGTCTCTCACGGATGACACTGACTTGAAGGAAGGGGAGGGTTCTCCCTGATCACCCCAAGAGGATGTTTCATTCGGAAGCATCATGGAAATTCTTCGTCAACGTGGCAGGTGGTCTGCCCAAAATCCAGTCCTGACAAGTCAGTGTTCCTGGAGGTGTTTGGCAGACGACCCTCTACATTTTGGGTATCCCCTACTGTGGATCCCCCAGTGGATTTTTATATCTCTGACGTGGAAGGAGCCTAACACGGTGGAGCCTATCCCTAAATGCCTCGACAAGGTCCTCAGTGCTCCTTCCAATAAACTTCATTGGTCCAAGGAATCCCTTCAAAACCATGGTGGTAGCAGCGGCCACTAAGACGGAGGTAGCACAGGAGAGCTCCATGGTCCATCCTCCAGACCTAGAGTCTAGGACTATGGACCATTTTGGGAAGTGGGTCTATGTTTCAGCAACGTTCTCTGTATGTGCGCTGAACTACATGGCACACATCATAAGACTCTAGTATGACCTGGTTAAGGAGTTTGCTGGATCTGCCCCAGGGCCCTTGGAGGAGGAAAAGAAGATTTTTTTCCTCCCGGTTGGCTACCCTCACCTCATGTTGGCTGTTGCGGATCATAATCGTGGGGTATTCAATCCCCTTCTCTCAAACACCTCCCTGATGTCCCACCCACACAAAGGGAGGCTGCAGCACTGGAAATTCCCAAGCTGCTCGAAAAGCGAGTCATCCAGCCCATTCCCCCAGACCAATCCAGATTAGGCATTTATTCCAGGTTCTTTTTATTGCCAAAGAAGATGGGGGACTTATAACCATTTCTGGATCTATCTACCCTGAACTTGTCCTTGCCAAAGTGAAATTCCGATGCCCTTCCTTGCAGCAGAATGACTGGATGTGCTCAGAAGAACTTCAGGATGCGTGCTATCACATCAAAATGGGCAGACAGCTTCCTGCTGGGGACCAATCATTGCCAGTTCAGAGAGCTATCCATTGGTCTCACCACAGCCCCCAGGATGTTCACCAACGTGATGGCAGTGTTAGCGGCTCACCTGCGGCTGTAAGGTTTCCAGGTCTTCCTCAGCCTGGACAATTTGCTCCTTTCAGCTCCCTCCAGGCATTGACTCTGTCAAGCCAGGGGTTTCATTATCTGACAGCCCACCAGTTGAACATCACCATAAATCTCAAGAAATCCCTGTTAGAACCAGTTCAACTTCTGGATTTCATTGGGACCTGGTTAAATATCATTCAGACCAAGGTTTTCCTGACATCACACAGGCTTCATTCCCTCAAACATCATGTCTTATGCATTCTTTGAGCTCAGTCTCCCCCAGCAGAATTTGTTTTAAGGGCATTGGGGTCCATGGCGGCCACGATCACTCTCATCTGCTCTGTTACACATGAGGGTGCTCCAATGGACTCTAGCCGTTGAATGGTCATTTATAGATCTGCCATTGTCCCATCCAGTTCCTCTATCGCGGGCCTGCAGGGATTCTCTTCTCTGATTGATTCAGTCCCAGGACCTTCTTCGCGGTCGCCTGATTATTGTTCCTTCCCATCTGTCCGAGGTTACCAAGGACACCTTCCAAATCGGGTGTGGGGGGCATTACTTGGGAAGGACAGGCATGTGGTCTTTCCTGGAGACCCAGTTGCATATCAACGTCCTGGAAATGAGAGCGGTGCTGTCGGCATTGCAAGATCTTCATGCCCATCTTCCCCTAGGGATTATTGCCATCCAGGCAGACAATATGGCATTAGTCTGGTACATCAGCAAACAGGGGGGAACTAGGTGTTATCCCCTTTGCTGAGAAGCCATGAGATTGTGGGAGTGGGCGATGTCCACTGGCCGTTTTCTGGTGACAATGCACATTCCAGGGAGGTCCAAAATTCTAGTGGACAGGGATACAAGGTCTATCCTGATGCCTTACGAGTGGTCTCTGAATCCTTCAGTAGTGAAACACATCTTTCTAAAGTAAGGTCAGCCTTACTGCAAGCTCTTCGCCTCTCCTTCCAATGTGAAGTCAGCGAGTTCTTTGCTTTGATCCCCCCCTACAGAGGAGTACCCCAGAGACGCTGTAGTTCATGCGTGGCCCTCCGGTCTTCTGTATGCTTATCCTCAGCATCCCCTGATTCCAAAGCTAATTCAGAAAGCACAACAGCTGGGGAGCTCAGTTATCCTCATTGCGCCCTTCAGGCCTTACCAGGTATGGGTCCCTTCTCTGTGGTCTCATGCAATGTGTCTTCCTTGGACATTGGATCCAGTTCCAGATCTCATTTCTCGTCCCTCAAGGGATTCCTCATCCAGATCTGGCCAGTCTGAAGCTCTCCTTACATGATCTTCCATAATGGCAGTGTATCTTTGCGCACTAATCCTTCCTTTCTACTGAAAGTGGCCTCAGAATCAAACATTTATCAGGTTATCAATCTCCCTGTCTTCTTTCTGAACTTTCAGAATAAAGGAGAGTATAAATTTCACCTGCTGGATGTTCATAGACAGTTACATTTTTGCTTACACAGAACAAAGGCCTTCCGCAAGTCCGATCAATTTTTTATTTCCTACTCTAAACCATTTTTAGGGAAACCTGTATTCATGATCACCATTGCTCGTTGGATCTCTGTGTATACTCTTGCCGTATTCAACCAAAGGATTCTCTCCACCAGGTTAAGGCACATTCTACTAGGTCTATAGCTACTTCAGCTGACTTTTGGTCCAGAGTATCGTTGGATGACATTTGCTCTGTGGCTACATGCGCATCTTCACAAACAGTCATTTCCCATTACAAATTGGATCTTCTCTCCAGAAGCAGGACTTCCTTTGGCTCCACCGTGTTATGGAATATCCTTCCATGAGGGCCTCCCAGGGTTTTTAGTAGCTGGGGACTCTGTCCCACAGGTTGAAGAGCATATGAAAACAGCAACGTTAGATAAAGAAGTTATGTACTCACCATAACATTCCATCTTAGCTGTTGCTTTTTATTTGCCGTCAGCTGCCCCTCCCTCCTTCACCCTGCCTTATGTGAGCTGTGTGGTGGTCTGGCTGGAAAAGGCATGGCCTAGCTCATTATTCCTTATGATACCTGGGTTGTTGTGCCAGGGGGTAAGACATTGAGTCAGGTTGGGATGCTATGGTGGGCAGCAAACTTGATCTGAAGGGAGGAAGGAGACAGAGGTATTATGGGTAGGGGAGGAGATTGGAGCTCAGATCCAATGCTGGAGAAATGCGGCCATGTCAGATCCATCCTGGATCCATGTTCCCACAGGTTGAAGACAAATGAAAAGCAACAACTCAGATGGAACGTTGAGTACATAACTTTTTTCCATTTTATCCTTTCCCTTCCCAGTACTCCTGGAAGGCAACTTTCATAGTCAGTATTCTAAATAATGGTAGGTTTTGCAAACAGCTCAAGATTAGGAAATAAAATTTCTTAAGACACTCCAAATTAAGCTTGTTTCATAAACTCCCCCACATCAAGCAGAACAAGCTTTTACAGCTGTTAAAACATTACGAACATAGTATGATGTATACCTTTGAGTCAAACAGATCAAGGTCTTTACTCCAGACTGTTTTGTTTTAAAAAATAAATGTTAAACTGTTTTAGTATTTGAGATCTCATGGTGCTTTTAGTGGAAGGATGCTTTCCCTAGTCACTTAATTGAGTTACTTCCTGTGGTATAGGTTTTGAATCCCACAGCCTGAGTCTTTGTTCGGCTATCGAAAACAAAAAAAGTGAGTGACTAAATACCGAACATTAAACATCGAATGGTGAAATTAACGAGCAGCCACGAAAATAAATTAATTGAATGACTGTAATTGGCCAATAACCAGGAAGTAAAATGACACATAAGGTAAATGAAGGGAAACACTTAAATTTGCCCTATTCCCCACTGTAGTGAGATCTTGGAGTTGGGTATATATAGTTAGGGGGGTGCAGCCCCCCAAATGGTTGTGTTAATGATGTTGGCCGACTATGACCATTCGATTAATTTATTTTTGTTGAAGTAGTTTTTCGCTAAGTTTACCTTTTGATGTTTCACATTTGGTATTTAGCTGTTCGAGTTTTTTTTTTGTTTTCGATAGCCAAACATATACCCCTTAGCCTTAATTTGTCTACTGAATTACCTTGAGCAAGTCACTTAACAAAACAGTACTTTAAGACATTTGGGAATTTGGGCACGGTTCTTCAGTGGTCTCCTAGACTGAAGTGCATCGTTACCTATTAACTTATTAAATTAATTTAATGATTAATAATGGGAATTTTTTGTGTACTTCAGAAGAGTTGTTGTTTATGGATGTATGAATGTTTGTGATACTGTAGAAGTGTGGAGATTTTGAAAGGACAGCTAATTTTGCAGAGTATTTTTTATTGAACATTATCATGTGCAGTTGTAATATAGAGAGCATGTCCACTAAAGGTTTCGGGTGAGCTGCCTTGGTGGGGTCATCGGTTAGTGCTGGATCAGAAATTCAAAAGGATAATTCTGTTGTCACATTTTGTAATAATGGACATTTCTAGTTAATGAAAGTGTTGGTTGTATGATTAGGTGAGTACTTTTATATTACTGCAGATGAAAAATAAGCTTTTGAAAGACTTGATTATGGAACTTCAAGATATATTAGTATATTTTTTTTTGTTTGTTTGTTTTACTAAGTAGGTTGATTTGGAAGGCAAATCTCAGGAAAATAAATTACTGTGCAGCTGGAGTACCAGGAAAGGAATAAGGTGAGAAGTGTTTGGGCTTTTTATGAAGCATACTGAGTGGTTGGTCTGATACCTCAGAGGATTGCGTAAAACTGGGTAATGCCAGTAGGAAGTCTGCTTCATATATGAGACTTTTAACTGGTCAACTGCATAATGTTGTGGTTTGTTTTGAGTATGGTATTTGAAAGAACCAGTGCTTTTGCAGCCGTGGAGAACTTGGACTGTGTTGTTGGGTAAGAAAATAATGTTTGAGTAGCAACCCAGTTTTCCTGAGGCAGAGAGAGAGAGAGAAGACATTTTTAAAATTCATTGTGGATTATCTTGCTGTCGCCAAGGTCTGGAGTTTTAGTTTTCCTATACAGTAATGGCCACAGACAGGGATGTGATCTCTGTTCCACCCCTTGCAAATTTGGAGGTTGTTTAGAATGTTCATGAAGTGGGGTTGAGTGATGGAAGTCATGATCCCAAACTGAAGTAATGGGCGATGAGAAGTCTGAGTATGTGTAATGTTACATGGGTACTTTGAACATGTTTATAGATTCAGAGCATTGGTACTTGATGATGTATTGTTATTTTATAGTATTTCTGAAGGAGACGAGCTAAATGTCCTTATTTTCATTTAAAAGAAATTCTTGTTTTGATGCTAAGAGAGTACGCTTTATGATGAAGTTTGATGCTAGTTTCAGGGTAGAGTACATCTTTAAATGGAATATTGTAAATGATTTTAAGTAAATGATTAACTTGAATTGCAATATGGCTATGTAAGGAGGCTTTCTCCCTTATTTGTTTAATTTTTGTTTTCAGATATATATATATATATATATATATATATATATATATATATATATATATATATATAAGGAGTCAGATAACAAACTAGTCTAGAATAATGAGTTTTCTAGTGTACTTCGCAAGGGTGATAGTCCTGCATTTGAATTGAGGGGCTTTTGGTGAAGATTAGTCCATTCTGTTATACTGATGGATCTGTACTGTCCAACATGTACTGTCCAACACAAACTGAAGTTCATGGCATATATTTCTGCTTGCTGGAAAACAACCCACTTTTGTGGGAAGATCTGTGTGGTTCATCCATGGTGAAGAAGTCCTTTTCTCTAGTGTATGCAACTCATGAATGATGAATTTTATTGGATTGTGAAAGATAATTACTGTGAGTTATGACTTGAGTCACATCTGAGATTTTTGATATGGCTTCCATTTTGTGTGTGTGTGTGTGTGTGTGTGTGTGTGTGTGTGTGTGTGTGTGTGTGTGTGTGTGTGTGTGTGTCCATGTGAGCATATATATCTATATGTAAAGTATGTTGTCAGTGGTAACGCTTTGATATTCCGAGACTCATTAAATGGAATAGTAAAAACAGAGGCTTACTTATACCAAGTTCTAGATTGCTGTTTCTTGGAATATTCCTTTTTTCCAAGGAATGGTGATATAGTGCAGGGGGAACAAGCCCCGCCCCCACGAAAATGAAAAAACTACCTTAAAGGAGAACACTGTTGTACAACATTTACTGTTCTCCTTTATTTTCATAGTATTTTTTGTAGTTCAAGTTCTCATACTTATGAGTCTCATAATTACAATAGAAAGTCATAGATTGATATACACGTGTATATGTTTAGTATGCTGACTTCCATGGTTCGTATGTAGTAAAGGACCTTTTATGGTTTCTTTGTAGTGGCACATTTGCTGTTAAACTAGGTTTGTCTGTGAAGAGAGTAGTTCCCTGCCATTGTATTTGGATGGTTTGGTCAGCTAAATGATTTGGAGGTGATGGACTAATTAAATCACCTTGAACATTAATTAGGTGACATTAGTGGTTTGCCCCTATGTGGATATTTTGAAAGAGAAAGTGTTGTAATGGACATTTTTGTAATGCTGTTTGGGGGGAATATCTTTTCTGGCTGCACAACTTGAGAGAGACAGGTGATGTATAGTAGAAAGAATATGCGCAGTTGTATTTTTAGTTTATTTATTTTACTGATCTGCAGTAAAAAAAAAAACTGTTTTAGAGTGTTGAAATAGTTGCAGACACTAAAACTGGCAAATTGAAAGTGGATGTTAATTGCATAATGTTTATATTCCATTTTATTGTATGGAGTAATGGAGTGATAGCGCATTCAATATTTAGCTTCAGCACTTAGTTTGCTTTTGCATTGTTTCGCTGTTTGCTGGGTTTAGGATGCATGATGAGTTATGACGGGATGTTGCTAGTGCACATTGCCTTCTTTGTGAGAGGGATAATATTTATGCTATCTTTTAAGTGAGAATGCTGGATTCTCACATTGGAGAACACAAAGGTAATTTGTTTGTTGTATTAGATATTGACAGTTTCCTTAAAGAAAATGTGATACAACAGTGTATGGTATGATGTATGTATAAGTATGACATCCTTGGTATAAGATAAATGAAAGTATGTGTGTCATGCATCAGGATGTTTGGTATAAGATTGAAATAATACAGTCATGATGATGATTAAAGGAGAATATTAGTAAAAATCTGGACTGGATTAACCAACTGTTAAAAATTACTGTTGAGATTTTCAGAAAGAAATAAAGGTAATTGATAAGGTCTAGAAGTAAGTTAATAAACAAAACCGTTCAATATGGTAAATCTAAAGACATGAGAGAATGAAACTTTTATATGATAAACGTGGTTGTGGAAAAAGATTGCCTTAACTTCACTATCTTCACTGAGAGACTGTCACAAGTACTTCATATTCCAGATAGCTCATCTTCATTCTCAGTTTTTAACTCTGCTATTTGGGCTCTGTGCATCCCCAAAAATAAATAACGTGTTAAGCTTCTCTTAGATAGCAAAACATTGCCATCTTCCCTTATCAGAACTTCTTTTGGCTGTGACTAATACAAAGGAACACTTAATTCAGCATGTGGGAAGGACTTTGTTCTGGAGGAAGTCCTGGGTTCTTTAATAGAGGTATGCCAGGGTTCGGATCCTCCAAGATTTATACACGTGGATGCCCCATTTAAAAAGAAGCAGAAAACTAGGCATACTTCTTCAAGTGCTAAAGACCACCAGCAAGAAAGACAAGACTTTACTTAAGGGCATTTTAAAGCGTTGAGACCTCAGAGATTTTCGCTCTCTTCTCTTACATGACTGTCTTCTACTTCTACTCCATTAAAAAGGGCTAGGGAATCTTCTGAGGAAGAAGATTTAGATTCAGAAGAGGAGTCTTTATCTTTTCCCTCCAAGATTTATTTTCCTGTTGCCATGGGTTTTGATAAGCAAAATTCTCTTTCCACTGAGTCCCTCTTGAGAAATTTTACTTTGAGGATACTATCCTTAAAATGTTGCAATATTAAGTGGGAGAGCACTTAGATGTATAGCATCCAGAAGAGATATTAGGATTTGCTTCAAATGGATATCCCATGGACTTCTGCAGTTCCTCCTGTTCTTGAAGCCCTTTTTGGATACCTTTAGGTCTTCTCAGGCTACTGAGTGTCAACCTTCCACTCCTGAAAAACAGGATCTGATGTTGTTAATTTTCATTTGTTCTCAACTCTTAGGTTCGGGTCTGGTCCTCGGATCTGATCTGCCACTTCTTCTAGCTCATAGATCACTGAAAACTCGAGCTCCTCCCTTTCCAGTAATGCTGTAGTCTGTAACATACCTCTGCTTTAGCATACGGACATGGTCATTGTTCTCTCGAGTTTCTAGCAATTTGGGTTCTTGAGTGTGTTTCTATTGGTTTATCTCTATTATTATTTTTACTTTCTAATATATTTATAGTTCCTATTGCGTTTCCTCCCTTTTCCCATTCAAACTTTTAAAGTACTTGCTACCATTGCTGGTAATTTCCTTGTACATTTCATACTTCTTTAGTACCATTGTTGGTATATTTCCGTCTTAAAAAATATTTTCTTCCTTGTTCTTTATTTTTTACCTTTATAAGAATGAGAACCCCTAGGGTTTCATGAGATGTATGGCTTGTGGCCACAAGATTCATTTGTTGGATGCTAATTAAAAATGTGTTTATTGCCTAGGCCCATCACACCTTGATGCTAGTTGTGATATATGTAAGGACTTTAATTCTAGGTCCCTTATAGATAGAAAAAACAAATTGATACTCAGAGGCTTGCTGCCCCCTAAACCTACAACTTCACCATCTTCGTGGGATCAAATCCCTAAAAACGGAAGGAGAATTCCAGGAAGTGTTCCCTGGAGCCAATAACTTCATTGGCTCCAGGTTCAGAACCGCCTTCAAAACTTTCTAAGACTTGATCCGAGTTCATCAGATTTGAAAACTGGAACAGAAAAATTTCCTCAGATCCGATCGCCACTCTTGGCCCCAGATCCAATTACCTCCAGACTACCTTGCCCCTTCTGGGAGCAGTCTCCAAGGCATCATCATTCGAGGCTTGCAAGACACTTGGGCTCCAAACCAGCCATTTTAGATTAAAAAGGTTTCTTCTGCACTCTAGTGGAAGAACTGTGCTGTTCTAAACCTGTCTGATTTGGGGATTGCTGGTACAAGGCTTGTTATGTGCTTTCCTGATTGACAGCTTAAAATGTGTTCCTTTTTGACTGTATATAAGCCTCGGATTTTGCAATAAACTGCTTTCTGCACAGTAGCAGTCAGCAGTGCGCTGTATAGATGCAAACATCCGGAAGATAACATTTCCAAAGAGTAACTCACTGAAACTATATGCATCCCAATGCTGCTCTAGGAGCAACTAAGTTGAAAGGTAAGCAGCATCGTTGTGTTGGCTAACCTTAGACAGGACAAGTATAGTTCCCACTCATAGTCTCTGTGCAACCAGCACAGTCCAACAGGCAAGTGTAATTAACCCACTCCTTACCCTGATAAAACCCACAGTAAGAACCTGATATCATGGTTGGGCAGTTTTCCTATCTTCTCTGTGGTCAGCCTGAAGGACATGGGCATCCTGAGCCAACATAACAACTGTCCCGTGTACTTCCTGGAATCCACTTGATCCTGAATACTATATGTGAAAAATGTAGTTATACTATGAAAATGAAGGCAGGACTCACACACACACACACACACACACACACACACACACACACACACACACACACACACACACACACACATTAAATGCAAAACAGGTTGTCAGCACACACACACATATCACTTCCCACAATAAATAAGGATTTCACACACAAACCCACATATGCAGAGGTATTCACTAGTAACTTACCAAAAACTCAGAGGCCTCCCAAACACTGCTTTCAGAAACCACATGTACACACAGCAATGCAAGCAACAAACATAGCACACAATAATACACACACCAGTGTCTCAACAAACAAGCCCATAAGGTGAAACACCACAAAGCCTAGCATACTGGTCATAGAAAACACCATAGTGAGATACACAGAAGTCCCACTCACCAGGCTGGATAAGCTGCCTGTCAGTTGCCAGGATCCATCAGATCACACAAGCACTCAAGTCACAGGCTCACAAGTATCAAGATGACTCTGTCATAGTCCATATGGGTGTGAATGACCTAAGATGCATCTCCCTGGGCTATATGAAGAGAGACATGATTAAGCTCTCTGATTGTGTGTCACAGGTAAGTATGAGCCTAGCTTTGAGCAGCATTCTGCCACCACTGAGGATGATGCCACATACAAACAAAAAATGACTGACTTTAAAAATTAGCTTAACTGTTGGTGTCAGTCCAATGGGATCCAATATTTGTCGGGTCTGTATTACCTTTTCGAAAAATGTCTTCAGCGAACGCCTGTTCGACAACCACTAAACAGCAAAATCTAACTCCCCTCGAATGGCTGTTTAAGCATTTTTTTCTTAGCGGGAATAAAGCGCTTGGCCATTGTCCGGAATTTGCCCTTTTCCTCACTGTAGTGTGATCTCCAAGTTGGTAAATTTAGTTGGGGCCACAGCCCCCTCACATTGGGAGGTGCAGGGGACGAAGTCCACCACTTTGAAGGGTTTGAAAGTTTGTCTGATATTTGGTTGGCCAAGTGATTTTTTTCCCATAGGAAAACATTTGCTGGAATGGCCGTTCAAAGAAGTTGGATTTTACTGTTTAGTGGTCGGCGAACAGGCATTTGCTGAAGAGGTTTTTTGACATGGTAATCATCATCTTCTTTTGGCTGTTCCCATTAGGGGTCTCCACAGCAGATCATCTGTTTCCATTTCTTCCTGTCCTCTGCATCTTGCTCTGTCACACCAACCCACCTGCATGTCCTCTCTCACCACATCCATAAACATTATCTTAGGCATTCCTCTTTTTCTTTTACCTGGTAGCTTCATCCTTAGCATCTTTTTCCCAATATACTCAGCATCCCTCCTCAGCACAAACTAGCGTAATCTTGCCTCTCTGGCTTTGTCTCCAAACCTTACAACCTGGGCTGACCCTCTAATATACTTATTCCTAATCATGTCCGCCCTCGTCACACCCAGTACAAATCTTAACATCTTTAACTCTGCCACATCCACCTCAAACTCTTGCCTTTTTGTCAATGCCACTGTCTCCAACCCATATAACATAGCTGGTCTCACTACCCTCTTGTAGACCTTTCCCTTTCACTCTTACTGGTACTCGTCTGTCACAAATCACTCCTGACACTCTTCTCCACCCACTCCATCCTGTCTGTACTCTCTTCTTCACCTCTCTTCCAGACTCACCATTAGTCTGAGCTATTGAGCCCAAGTATTAAAACTCATCCACCTTCGCCACCTTTACTCCTTGCATCCTCACCATTCCTCTATCCTCTCTCTCATTCACACACACATATTCTGTCTTAGTCCTGCTGACCTTCATTCCCCTTCTCTCTATAGCATATCTCCATCTCTCCAGGGTCTTCTCCACCTGCTCACTACTCTCACTACAGATCACAATGTCATCTGCAAACATCATAGTCCATGGGGACTCCTGTCTGATCTCATCTGTCAACCTGTCCAACACCATTGCAAATAAGAAAGGGCTCAGAGCTGATCCTTGATGTAATCCCACCTCCACCTTAAAAACATCTGTCACTCCCACTGCAGACCTCACCGTTGTCACACTATACTTGTACATATCCTGTACCACTCTTACATACTTCTCTGACACTCCCGACTTCCTCATAAAATACCACAACTCCTCTCTAGGCACCCTGTCATATGCTTTCTCTAAGTCTACAAAAACACAGTGCAACTCCTTCTGACCTTCTCTGTACTTCTCCATCAACACTCTCAGAGCAAACATCGCATCTGTAGTGCTCTTTACCGGCATGAAACCATACTGTTGATCACTAATCATGTCTCTTCTTAACCTAGCTTCCACTACTCTTTCCCATAAATTCATGCTGTGACTTATCAATTTAATTCCTCTGTAGTTACTACAGCTCTGCACATCACCCTTATTCTTAAAAATTGGTACCAAAACATTTTTCTCCATTCCTCAGGCATCCTCTCACTTTCCAAGATTTCATTAAACAATCTGGTTAAAAACTCCACTGCCATTTCACCTAAACACCTCCATGCTTCCACAGGTATGTTATATGGGCCAACAGCATTTCCATTCTTCATCCTCTTCGTAGCGATCTTTACTTCCTCCTTGCTAATCCGTTGTACTTCATGATTCACTATCCCCACATCATCCAACCTTCTCTCCCTCTCATTCTCTTCATTCATCAACCCCTCAAAGTACTCTTTTCATTTCCTCAACACACTCTCCTTGCTTGTGAGTATGTTTCCCTCATTATCCTTTATCACCTTTACCTGCTGCACATCTTCCCTAGCATGGTCCCTTTCTCTAGCCAATCTGTACAGGTCCTTTTCTCCCTCCTTATTGTCCAACCTTTCATACAACTCTTCATATGCCCTATCCTTAGCCTTCACCACCTCTCTCTTTGCCATGCACCTCATCTCCTTATACTCCTGTCTACTTTCTTCATCTCTCTGACAATCCCACTTCTTCTTTGCCAACCTCTTTCTCTGTATACTCTCCTGTACTTCCTCATTCCACCACCATGTCTCCTTGTCGTCCTTCCTCTGTCCAGATCTCATACCAAACACCTTACTAGCCGTCTCCTTTACTAGCTCTGCTGTAGTTACCCAGCTATTTGGTAACTCTTCACTGCCACCCAATGCCTGTCTTAACTCATCCCTGAACTCCACCCCACAATTACCCTTTTTCAATTTCCACCATTTGATCCTTGGTGCTGCCTTCACACTCCTCCTCCTCTTCTTGATAACCAACGTCATCCTATAAACCACCATCCTATGCTGCCCTAACTACACTTTCCTCAGTCACCACTTTACAGTCTCCAATCTCCTTTAGACTGGCCCTTCTACCTAAGATATAATCCACCTGTGTGCATCTTCCTCCACTCTTGTATGTCACCCTATGCTCCTCCCTCTTGTTAAAATACGTATTCACCACAGTCATGTCCATCCTTTTCGCAAAATCCACTACCATATGACCTTCTGCATTCCTTTGTTTAACACCATACCTACCCATCACATCCTCATCCCCTCTGTTCCCTTCACCAACATGCCCATTGAAATCTGCTCCAATCACCACTCTCTCACCCTTGGGTACAGTCATCACCACCTCATCCACCTCACTCCAAAATTTTTTTTTCTCATCCATCGCACACCCAACTTGTGGAGCATATGCACTAACAACATTCATCATTACACCATCAATTTCCAGCTTCATAAACATCACGCTATCTGACCCTCTTTTCACCTCCAAAACACTTTTAGCATATTGTTCCCTCAGGATAACTCCTATGCCATTTCTCCTCCCATCCACACCATGATAAAACAGTTTGAACTCACCTCTGATACACCTAGCTTTACTCCCCTTCCATCTGGTCTCTTGCTCACAAAATATACCAGCCTTCCTTCTGTCTGTTATATCTGCTATCTCTCTCCCTGTACCAGTCATACTGCCAGCATTCAAATTTCTGACCCTCACTACCACAGTTCTAGCCTTTCTCCTCTCTTCCTGTCTTCGTCCATGCCTTCCGCCTCTTCTCCTCCTCTTTGGCCAACAGTAGCCCAATTTCCGCCAGCACCCTGTTGGCTAACAGTACTGGTGGCGGTCGTTGTTAACCCGGGCCTCAACCGATCCGGTATGTAAATATACTTGGTAGACCCATATTTGTCAGCCTGGGAGGACATGATCAACAGGCCACACTGTTTTGCAAAAGATGGTCTAGACCGGTCTCCTCTAACTTTTGGATACAGGCATAGGCTTTTAGCCACCCCTATAGTGCGTTTTTTAGGCAATGTCAAAGTAACCGACCTCCCAACATAACAAAATATTCTCTTAAATGCTCAAGGTACTGCTGCTTAGTACTAGGAGTCTAAATAAGAAACTGCATTCCTTAGAAGCATCTCTCATCTTGGAATATGTTGATATCTGTGCAATCACTGAGACATTGTTCCAAGCTGCAGAAAGCACATCGGCCGTGCAAGACTGCAACATCTTCCATACGTTCAGACCACCAAATGAGCAAGAAAGAACCCAAAGCAAGAGGGCTTATCCATCTTCATAAAAGATAAGTACACCTCAAGACTGGTCAAGCAGTACGTCTATCTCAAGCTACTCCATGCCCAACTAACCACAAGCAAAATCTGCTACGACATCATTGCTAGCTAAAGATCCCTCACCGTGAACCAGGGAAAACATACCTTGTACCTGGACTTGCATCCGCTCCTCACTGTGCAGCCCCATACCTTACGAATGGGTGATTTCAACATTACCCAAGGAACAGACACGACCACCAGCATGCAGGCTCAGAAGTTCTTGGATTTTGTGAATGCAAATGTTCTGGAACAGCTGGTCAGCACACCCACTAGGGACTCAAATATCCTGGACATAGTAGTCACTAACATTGGGGAGAATTGCACTCCCAGTAATGTCCTCTTAGTTAAGACTGGACCACAAAATGGTCTCCTTTGAACTAAATCTAAGACAGATACTACATCAACTACAAAAACACTAAAGAATTTCACAAAAATAAATTATCTCCTACTAAGCAATAGCATAAGAAATTTCAAACTCCCCCCTAGCTCAGAAAACACAGAATCCTGTACAGAGGTATACACCGATGCTTTGTATAGCCACTTAAGTAGTTGTATATAGTCGGCAGTACCAGACCATATTAAACGCAGGTCTTGCTGGAAAAATAAGACACCTTGGTGGACTCCTGATATAAACAGGCTATACAACAAAAGAAAGAAACTAATGTCCAAAAATAAGTGGGAACAGGCTCAGCAGAAGAACAAATCCCTTACTAGTCTAAACAAACAAATCAGTGGTCCAGTCAAGTCCTCAGAACCAAATTATGAAGCAAAAATAGCCTCCCTAGCCAAGGAAAATCACAAAGCATTTTTAACTGTGCCTGAAATCTTAACGGAATACTCAGCTATGTGCAGAGCTGTTTATGGTTGGCACCACCCATACTCAACCAGAGGAAATAGTCTTCCTACTAGCGGACAGATTTGGATCAAATTTCACCCCCTGTCCCAAACAGTCATTTTGTAAAGTATACCTGCCACCATTCCTCAGCCTGTTATCTCAAGACAGTAGGTCATCTCTGCTCTCTTTAAGGCTAGAAACACGGCATCAAAGGGCCCTGCCAGTATCCCAGGTTGCCTTTTAAATAACATAAAACGTGACCTAGCAGACCCACTTGGATTCATATTTAATCACAGTCTCCAGACTGACTGTGTTTCAGCAGTATGGAGGACAGCAGTAGTCATTCCTCTACACAAAGGGGGACCATCAGCTGACCAGGGGTCCCATAACACTGACTAGCCTCATCTGTAAGGCCATGGAAAGAATAATCATGGACCCTATCAAAAGGGACTTGGGTAAGTTGCAAGCTCTGGACCCAACCCAGTTTGAATTTAAGGGTAGATCATGCCTGTTGAATTTCATTGTCTTGGTGACCTTCTTGAAGAAGTCAATGGGTAAGGAAAAGAATGTGCATACCACCTACCTTAACCTGGCCAAGATATTTGGCACAATTCCCCACTGTGGTATTATAGAGAAATTCTTTCAACTGGACACAAATCCCTACGTCCTGAGGTGGGTAGGCAAATGGCTTACCGACAGGACCCCTACTGTCAAAGTGGGTGAATTCACTTGTAGCAAGAGGCCATTCACCAGTAGCATACCAAGTGGTTCTGTGCTTGGCCCTCTCCTGTTTAGAATTTACTTCTCAGAAGTCAAGTCAAATGGAAATGGTCTTTGGCTGACCAAGTTTGCAGATGACTGCAAATTGTAGGCAATCACTGAATCCCTGAGCAATACTTATGTACTGCAGAAAGGATTAACGCAAACAAATGAGTGGTGCCAGAGCCATGAATTGAAGCTAAATGGAAGAAAATACATAATTATTTCCTTTAGGAAAGCAAATACCCTAGCTAATTACAATATAGACAGCACCCCCCCTAAGATTAGACTCAGTGGTACATGACCTGGGTACCCAGGTTGATAGTAAGCTGAACTTCGACAGCCGTGTGTCCACAGTGGTGAGGAAGGCCTTCTATGTGGCACAACTTTTAAGTAAGGGCATGGCATCCAGATCAAAGGACAATATAATTCCATTATACTCTGGCTTCATCAGATCAATAACTGAATACAATGCACCCTTTTGCATGTACCTCACCAGACATTCTCAACAGCTGGAGCAACCCCTGGTGGTTTCTCACCGGAATGTTACAGGGTATAAACAAATCCAACATGGAAAAATTGATGGCCCTCTCACTGTATTCTGTTTCTTATAGACTACTAAGGGATGATCTGCGTCTGGCCTACAGGGCAGTCCACGATCTAGCCCTGATGGAAGAGTTGACAAGTGATAGGAGTGGTTTATGCTGCAAATTGCAGCTCTTGTCCTGCATATTAGGTGGGAAAGACTGAGCGAATATTTAAACGATGGGTGTATGAACACATTTGTGATATGCATACACATAAATAGATCAGTGCTTTAGTTAAACACTTAAAGGAATTCCCAAGCCATAGTTTTAAATTTGTCATACTGGAACAGTTGCAAAAAAAACCCCAGGGGGGGACCATGGGGGAATTTTTTAGAACATAAGAGAGTTGTGGTGGGTTTTACACTTGAATGCATCTGCTTATCCAGGGTTAAATGATGTAGTATCTATTTCTTGAGAGTTAAAATTAAAAATCTTTGATAGATTTTATTTATTTATTTATTTATTTATTTGCAGTTGTTTAACCAGGATAGTCCATTGGGCCTGAAGAACCCGTTTTCAATGGAGTCCTGGGGAGGAAAGCTCCTCATACAGATTACACAAAGATTAATATACACACATAAGATTGCATGAAGATTACAGAGGTAAACAAACAAAGATTAATATACACACATAGATTGCTTGAAGATTACAGAGGTAAACAGACTGATCAAAAGCATTTCAGTCAAAGGTAATAATGTCAAAAGTATGATAATTTTTTTTTTCTTCTGTAGTAGGATTGAGGATAGGTAGTTAGATGCAGTAGGGTAAGGAATTGCTAGATACTTGTCTGGAGTTGTATAATAGAAGCAAGCAAGAATTTGTTACCTGGGATTTAAGAGAAGGAAGGGAAAGAGTGTTGAAGTAAAGTGCAGGTTATGAGGGATGGGAACAGGAGCATTGCCATGTGAAAGTTAGATGAGAGTGGAGTGATTTTTTAAAGGATGGGAGGCTAGTTATGGTACAAATGGAGGGGGGAAGGGAGTTCCATAAGCATGCTAGTGAGTATGACAGGAGGTATTGTCCTGGGGGGTGGAGGGGTCTGTAAACTTCTATAAGGTTTTGATTGTTTGATCTGAGAAGTCTTTGTGTGTGGTGCATTTTAAAGGTAGTGGAGAGGGAGGGACAGAGGGATGGCTGGAAAATGAGTTTATGAGCATAGGTGAGCTTGAGTGTAGGAGAGGTAGTTTGGTAGCTCTAGCCAGTTTAGTTTGTGGAGAAATTCACAGTGATGGGTTGATGATTTGTTGCTAGTGGCGAATCTGGCAATTTTATTGTAACAAGAGGATAGTTTGGTTTTGAGAGATGACTGTAGGTTCGTTAGAATAGGGGCTCCATAGAAGAAGGGAGGGTAAGAGAAATGTAGTAGAGAGAGTAAGTTTAGTAGTTGAGGTGAGGAACTGATTGTGTCGGTAGAGCATACCAAGTTTTTGGTGTTTTTTTTTATGTTTAGTAGTAGATGGGAGTTGAATTTGAGCCTGTCATCGATTTGAACTCCTAGTAGTTTGGTTTCAGATACCAGCTCAAGAGGTGTTTTATTTTGGCTGGTGATGGAGAATAAATTTCGATTGAAGTTCTTAGTTTTAGAGGAGGTAAAAATCATAAGTTTAGCTTTAGCAGCATTGAGTGCTAGATGGTTGTCTTGATGGTTAATAGTTATATATAAATATCTGTATAAATATTTTAAAAAATGTATTGTTAAAAGTATTTCATTTTAATATGTTGTTGTTTTATAGTGCTATGTCTTTAAGACTCAAGTGGTTGGGTTGGACTATAAAAGAGTTTGTCACATGATTTTTGAATGTCTGAAGAAGGCTGGTATTTTCTAGCCGAAAGCGCTTAATGGAATAAAGTTTTAAAATGTGTGTATTAAAATAGTGTGCTTCTCGCTAATTCTGCCTTCTGGATTATTACTATTTTCTCTAATGGAAGTGTTACACAATCGTAAGTCAAGTTGCATGAGGGTCTAGCCTCTAACATGAATAAATCATGTTGGAGAAATAGATATGTCTCTTGGAGACTACCTCTTCTCTGGAATAAGCTTCCCATTCACATGAAGCAAAGCCTTTCCTTGACCCTGTCAAGCACAACCTAGATCAATGGATATACAATCATAAGTTTACTCCTGGGGTGGCACCCGTGTCCCTCATGGACACAGGCAGTGGATGTTAGATACCATAACGTAAGCTCATACCTCTGTGAATTTCTTTCACTTAGCTATTGAATATTGGAAAACTTGGGTTAAATATTGCCAGGCTTGTAAGGACTTTTGGGCCAAGTAATCTGTTAACCTATGGTCTCTAGATCTGAAGGAAGTTTATTTTCTTATTCTAATTCAGCCTCTTTTTTTAGGAAGTTCCTATATTTCTCTGTGTATTCCTTACATTATTAGTTCCCTGCTTTGCCATTTGGTCTTTCTGTGGCCATGAGAGTATTTACCAAATGTCTAGCCCATCATAGCCTTTGTGCAGACTTTATAGTGTTCAGATTTTTCCTTATCTGGACAATCTTCTCATTCAGGCTGCTTCCCATCATGCTTTCCTAAAGGACTTGGAGAGTTCACAATCCACCTTCTTTCCTGTATGGGTTTCACTCAGAATCTAAAACAATTTTGATGTTACTCAGGATCAAGTTTTCTTGGGTTGCAGAATTCCAACTTTTACTATGACAGTCTATCCTCCTCCATCCAAGGTTCTCTTTCTCACAACTTTCATTTTTTCCCCATACAAGATGCATTTACAAGAGAGATTTTGAGCCACCTGGGGATCATGGCATTCTCCGTTCCTATGATTCATTTGTCAACTCCATATGAAGAGGTTCCAGTAGTATCTGAAGGCAGTTTGTATTCAGCATTGTCATCCTCTAAAGGCATAATTTCTCTGGTGAATCAACCAGATTTCCCTGAATCCAGGCCTTTTATTTCTGGTGCCTCCCCCCTCACTTAGGATCTGTATACAAATGCTTCAAACCTCACCTGGGGGAGTTTGTTCTAGCAACACCAGGGTTCAGGAGTTCCACAGGAGATGACCAAGCAAATTATTGTCATGGAAATGAAGGCTTTGACTTTGGCTGTTCAGTCCCTGCATTAACTCTGGTCTCCAGGGCCCTTTAGAATGTTTACAGCAACACTACAGTTGTGCGGTACATAGCAATGCAAGATGGGGCAAAGTCTTACCTCCTTTGCAGGTTAGTCTTGATGGCATGGGACTAGGCCGTCAAACACCAGTTGACTCTTCAGGCAATCTATATTCCATTGCACAGGAATATAGCTGCAGATCCTCAGGAGTGGATGTTGCACAGAGAAGTCTTCCTGGGCATTATTCATTGGTGGGATGCTCCTCAAGTAGATCTCTCTGCCTCCCTTCAAAACAGACAACTCAGCAAGTGCTGTTCTCGAATTCCAAATTCTCTGACTTGGAAACTGAATGCCATGTCTTTCCCTTGGAGAGGGATGTTTCTTTATTCTTTTCCCCCTTCTACTTTTGCCAAAGGTCCTTCACAAGATTATGTTGGATGAGCCCAAAATCTTGTTGGTGACTCCCTTTTGACCTAGACAGCACAGTGTTCCCCTTTTCTTTCACCTGGCCAGGGACAGTCATCACAAGTTTTACCCCACAGTATGGACTTGCTCACTCATTAAACCTCATCTTTTTACCCTGCAATTTACTCTGTTGGTGATAGGGTTTTAATTCCTTTTTGGAACCACTTTTCTAATGATGATCTTTGGATTTCACAGGAGGCAAGAAAACCAACTACTAGAAAATCTTATACATCTAAATGGATAGATGTTCTATTTCGTGCCACAACAATGAACAGGACCATCTTTCTGGGGAGATTACTACTGTTCTTTCATATCTGTGTAGTTGCTCGAGTTTGATCTAGTATACTCTTCAGTTAAAGCTCATTTGGCAGACATTTTATACACCTGAAGATGCAGAGACAATAATCAAGCAGCTGCATGCAAAATTTTCTTGAAGACCCAGTGCATTTCAGAAATATGCCTGAAGATTGAAGGTTTGCAATTCAGGATTAACAGTACAATTAGCAAGTGGATGTTTTTCCCCTGTTTTAAAAAAGTGTGATCAGGAAGCAGAACCTGCATTTACTCTGGGTAAAAATAATCTGAATGGCTAACTGAACAATTAATTCTCATATAGCCACTCTTGTTTCTTGATTCCCCTACTCTAGCTGTGTCATTTTAATGTCAAGAGGATGCAGTTTTCGGTAAGAAATGGAGCTTCATTACAGTACTGGAATTTAGTTAATTGTCTTAGATGGGCTCTGATTTTACAGGTACTGTAATAGATTTTTAATGTTTAATCTTGAGGGCAGTCCTTAATGCATGTACCTGAACTTATAACACTATGACATTAGACTTTGGTGAACAGCCAGTAAGTTGTACTTGCTATGACTCAAAGGAGGTTAAATGGATGAATGAATGGATACAATCTCTCATGTAGAGGGACTTTCCAAGGTGGCTGCACACAGATCAACAACTTAACGTCAGCTGTTTGAAAAAAGAAGCTGGAAGGCAAGGGCCAGGAACTCTGTTACTTTTAGTAAATTCAGTTACTGGCTAGTAAGTACACCGCCTGGATGCCTGCAAAGAAGTAAGAGAGACTGAAAGAAAATGAATTAGACAAGGTGAAGAGAAAACTGACTGGGAAGAATTCTGCAGCTGTTCAGCAAATTGCAGTTCAAGCTCCAGCTTTTGTGCATAACATGACTTCCAGTAATCTAGAGGAAAATAAGTCAAATGTGTTCAGAGATGATACAATTAAATGCAACATTGAAGGAATACATCAACTCATGTAAAAAAAAAAAAAAGGTGGGAAAAATAGAAGTAGCTTTAAAAAGATATTCAGATGAGCTGGTAAAACTCAGAGGCAGAAATGAAGATGATTGCAGATGTCTCTGCAATCATCCCACTTAAAATTCTCCTATTTCCTCCCCCCCCCTTCCCACCTCTTCCTCTACAACATTAATTCTCTAATTATTCTTACTTCCTGTCCTCTGCTTTGACTACCAACTACGTCTCTCTATTCCCCTAGTAATTTTGAGCCCCCAAATTTCCCTCCTTTCCTTACGCCACCCCTTCTGTCCTTTCCCCTAACACTCTAACTGCTACTACAACCTCTCCAGACCTATATTAGGAGCTCTACAGCATTCATCACTCTAATTCTTCCCACCTTCCCTTACCTTCTACTAGAATTGCCTCTTCTGCCAAACTATCTCTTTTTTGTACAGCTGTGCTCACCTGTTTGACCTTATTTTAGTAACCTTTATTTGTATGTAATATAATTTTACTAGCACAACCAAATGGAGAATTAATTACTTGCTCGCTATTTTCTTGTTACTTGTATAACTTGTACAGTGAATGTATTACTTGTTTAAGTTGTACTATGAAATTTAATTTGTACTGTGAAATTTCTTATTGTATATTTTGTACTGTGGAGCTTTTCTCCCCAGGCCTCCACTGAAAAAGGATGCAAGCTGTCTGACTATCCCAGTCAACAAATGTCAAATAAATAAATTAAAGGCGGTCTGAGTAAGAGGCTGTTTAAGAAAGATGTTTCAAAAATGGTAGAATTAAGGGAAAGAGCACATTCTCCTGTCTACCTGATGAATCTGGGCATCTTGGGGCAATGCAGCAATTGCCTCATGTATACAGACAACTGTCTCCTCCTACCACCCAACACTACAACTTGTGAGAGATGCACTTGTATTGCCAAACTGGAAGCAAAGCTCTCTTCACCCAAGACTGGACTAGAGAGTCAAGAGGAGAAGACTTGCACCACACCACACTCATCACATAGTCCCTCAAAACGTACACCACTAAAACACACACCTACATTTATAAAAACCTGCACAAGCATCAGGGACCTCCAAAGCAGAAACACAAGCAACCCCCACCCCCCCAACACAACCCAAATGGCACATAGCCCACAAACTCAATGTGCCACCCAACCACAGCTCATAAGGCATAACAACGTACCCAACACTCTAGTCATAGGTGACTCTATAGTCAGGCACACTGATGTTCCATTCACCAGACTAAACAAGGAGAAAGTTACTGTCAGCTGCCTGTCAGGTGCCAGGATCCACCACATAACCCACACACTCAGGTCACTCCACAACAAGTACAAATATGACACTGTCATTGTCCATGTTGGTGTGAATGACTTGAGATGTACCTCCCTGGACTACATGAAAAGAGACATGGAGGAGCTCTCTGATCTTGTAGCCCAGGCAGGTGTGGCCCTGAGTAGCATCCTGCCATCACCCAGAATGATGCCACAGTACAAGGACAAAATGATTGACTTCAACAATTGGCTAAGCTTCTGGTGTCATTCTAAGGGGATCCAGTATTTGTCTGCCTGGGACGACATGATTGACAGACCATGATGCTTTGCCAGAGATGGCTTGCACCTGTCGCCCTTGGGATTCCGGATACTGGCTAAGGCTCTTGCCACCCCTATAGTGTCTTTTCTAGGCAATGTTCAAATGACACATTCACCACCGTAACAGGTACATGCAAGCAAAATCTGAGGGTAATGCTACTCAGTGCTAGAAGTCTAAACCTCAAAATGCACTCACTCAAGGCACTCCTTAAAATGGAGAACATCGACATCTGTGCAGTGACAGAGACCTGGTTCAAAGCTCCAGAGAGCACCCCTGCATTACCAGGCTATAATTCATACCACACCTTTCGGCCACCTAACCCAGAACATAACACTAAAGGTGGAAGTGTGTCTATATTCATTAAGGATATCCACACCTTCAGGCTAGTTGCACAGCATAATGCATCCAAGGTTATCCAAGTGCAACTAACTCTGGGCAAGACTGCAATCCAAATTGTAGCTTGCTACAGACCCCCCACCATGCCCCAGGATTCACACTCCTCATTTCTTGATACACTGGAAAGTATTAGGGTACAACCTAACACTCTAATAATGGGCGATTTCAACTACCCCACCATTAACTGGGAAAACTACTCATGTACCAACTCTCTTGCTCAAAGTTTTCTGGAATTCATAAATTCCAATGCCTTGGATCAACTTATTCACACCCCCACTAGGGGCAGCAGTATCCCAGACCTGGTCATTACCAACATGGGCAACCGGTTTTCCACACCAGAGGTCAATTCCTCATTGATCAGATCCGACCACCAGCTAATCACCCTAGACATCCACATCCCACCCCCACTCCCAATTAGGGAAACCACCGTAAAAAAACTTCTCCAAAGCCAACTTCACACTTCTTAAGACAGAAGTGGCAATCTTCATGACACCTATGCAGACAGACAATAGGGGTACGCCTGCTGAATCCTACACAAATGCACTTTATAAGCACTTACACAAGTGCATGGATCGTGCTATCCCTAATAGAATCAAGATGCTATTCTCCAAAAAAAGGAAGCCAATCTGGTGGTCCTCTGCCATAAACAAACTCTACAACAGAAGAAAGAAACTGTTGCAAAAAAGAGTAAAATCCCATGACTGGAGGAACTCCCTGGTCAACCTCAGTAAGAAGTTGAGATCCCTCATAAAATCCTCCAAAGCTAGCTACGAAAACAAAATTGCCACTGACTGTAAAGACATCCACAAAGCATTCTATAGCTATGTCAAGAATCTCAATGGCAACACTCCGATCTGCTCTGAGTTACAGCACAATGGCACTAAATATACAGAACCAACTGATATTGCCAACATCCTGGCAGATAGGTTCAGTGCTAACTTTGCCCCCCTCTCACCCCCTAGAGGGCCCATCTCTATACTGGAAGAATGCAAAGTTCCTGTAATCACGGCTGTGCAGGTAAAAAAACACACTCTCCAAAGCCAAGAACACAGCATCCATGGGACCTGACAATATCCCAGGCTGCGTTCTACACAAACTACAGAATGAACTGGCACCCTACCTAAGTACCATGTTCAGTCATAGCCTCACCTCAGGCTTTGTGCCCACTGAATGGCGCTTACCATGCCACTCCACAAAGGGGGAGCCACGACGGACCCCAAGAACTACCGCCCCATTAGCCTGACGAGCCTGGTCTGCAAGGCCATGGAATGTATCATCATGGAACTTATAAACAAAGACATTGGTAATCTCCAAACTCTGGACCCTACCCAGTTCGGATTTGTAAAAGGCAGATAATGTCTCCTAAACCTGATGGACTTATTTGAAGCAGTCACCAAAGCCATAGACGGGGAGGGTAAGGTGGTTCACACAGCTTATCTAGATCTCGCCAAGGCTTTCAACACCATCCCCCACTCTGGAATTATAGATAAGCTCACTAAACTAGGTATAAATCCCTATGTCACAAGATGGGTTGCCAACTGGCTCATGGACAGAACCCACATTGTGAAAGTAGCAGACTCCAAATCCGACTTCAGACTAGTGACAAGTGGAGTACCACAGGGTTCAGTCCTGGGTCCTCTCCTGTTTGGTATCTACTTCTCTGAAGTACAGGCTAACACAGAAGATCTTTGGGTAACAAAGTTTGCAGATAACTTCAAGCTAGGAGCCATAATCGAAACTCCTAACGATGTGGACATACTACAAAGGGGCCTCACTGAGACAGATGCCTGGTGTAAAAGCCATGGCCTGTAGCTTAATGCCAAAAAGTGTATTGTCATCCTCTTTGATAAAAACTCTGTACCCATGAACTACCACATAGCTGGTAGTGTACTTAATGCCGAAAATATGATGAGACCTTGGGACACAGGTGGATAGTAGTCTCTCCTTTGATAATCACATCGCCACAGTGGTCAGGAAATCCTTCAACGTGGCTTACCTCATCACAAAAGGTTTCTCATCCAGAAAAAAAGAGTTCATTGTTCCCCTATACTCATCACTCATTAGACCCATTATAGAGTACAATGCCCCTTTTGGTATGTACCTCACAAGACATCTACAACAACTGGAAAGGTCACAGAAATACCTCACAAAGAGGATTACTGGCCTCAAACAGATGTCCTACGCAGACCATCTCAAAAAACTCCAGCTTTACTCCGTCACATACCGCCTACTCAGAGGTGATCTCTGCCTAACATACAAAGCTATGTCAAACCCAGAGCTGTTGGACATGCTCCACTTAAAGAAATCCCAATCCCTCTGAGCTACACATTCTAGGGACCTAAACCTTGTCACCACAATAAACAGAACATGCTGGAGGGATAGATTCCTGTCCCAGAGACTTCCCATACTCTGGAACAGACTACATATCAGTGTCAAACAGAGCTTCTCATTAGCACTCAAGAAAAATTTGATGATTGGATGGGAGATAGGAAATTCACCCCAGGGATTACTTCTGTGGCTCTGCTCAACAGGGGCACAGGAAAATAATTTTCTTGGGTGGTGAAAGCCAGGGTACATTTTTGGCTAGGCTTATATAGGCCATAGGGCCAATAGCCTAGTATCTACCTATGAAACTATAGGGAAAATATGAGATTTCCTGCTGTATCAGATAAACTAGAAGGAACAGACTTTATTAACTTTATAAAGGTGCCAATAAGCAACTGAACTGATATTCCACAGAAGAAGTTAATTGAAAATGCACACCATGTGTAGGTGCCAAATATGCCCATTAGTAAAGATGCAAACCTACCATCGGAAAGGGTTGATCTTGACAAAAGTGTGACAAAAGGGCAAATTTTTGAAAGTTGGAGACAGCAATGTGTTTCTGCAAAATGATTATTCACTGTACACAAGAGAAACAAAATTTTTCCAGCAGTCAGGGAATGTCAAGAGCCAGGTGTGAGATTCGAGCTGCTTTATCCAGCTGTCTTCTCAATATTTTTTTTCCTGGAAAGACAAAGTTATTTTTTGATGAAGAACAGACAAAGGAGGAAATACAAAAGTGTGTTCAACAAAAAGTGAGCCACCAAGCAGAAGGGAACTCTGCTTCTCATTCTTCTTATAATAAAGCACATGAAGATACTTTGCCAGTGAAACACTGTTGAGTGATTCAAAGGAAAATGCTTGAAAGATAGAAGAGCACAGTGATTGACCAGAAGAATCTAGAGTACCTTGGAATCAAACACTAATTGGGAGTTGTGAGATGGAGATGATCAGGAAGACCACCAGCAACATGGAAGTTGAAGAATAAATGTGAGACTGCAAAGCATCAGTCACATTTGTGAGATACTTCTGTATAAGAAAAACTGGAAAGTGTGAACTTTTGTTGACTTTGTTAAACTTATGGGGAAATGAAAGGCCTTTGCCCCACTTCGTTATGTTTAGAAGAACACTGAGTTGAGGGAAAGAGGAAGGGAGAAGGTAAATTGTAAGTAAAACAATTTCTGTTCTTAACAGTATTTCTATGAAACTTTTCATGATTTAATTGAATGTTTTATAGTAAAGCATTTTAGCTGTTCTATATGATAGATACTAAAGCAAACAGATGTCTTGTTTTCCTTCTCTTCCTTCCTTTCTTTTTTCTTAGTATTAAAAATGGAGGCATTACAATGAAAAAACAGAAAAAAAGGCTAAACAAATGCAAGTTTATGTTAATAGGCTGTAATCTTGGGTTGTTGAGGTGGGAGTGGGATGCAAGAATACAGAGATCATAACATATGTAGAGCTGATATGTTTTCTCTTTTGGTTAACTGAATGTCTGGATTAAGACACTTGGTTTACTCTAATAAGATTTAAGTGGAAACAAGAGAATACTGAACATAATGAAAAGTTTTCCTTTAGCAGTACCTTTCAGCTTGTCTTTAGAAGCCTGCAGCTGAGGACATTTTTTTTCTCTTATGTTTCCATTGAGGCAAGCTGATAAGAGGGTAATAAGCCAGAACACTGATTTTTTTTCAAGGCTATAAGTTTTTTTTTTCCTGAAAGTATGCAAGTTGTTTTTTTCCACATTTGGGAAGGGAATAAAGTTAAAAAAAGAACAGACATCAATTAGTGTAAGTAGAAGCATAGGCAATAACACTTGTTTTAGTATGGATAAACTCATATTTAGGTTAATTAAGACATGTAGTTATGGCTGTCTGTTCTTAAACTTCATTATTTGAAGGTCTACATAGTTTTGTGTGTTTGTATTAACAGGTTATTGTGGTGTTCTGAGGGTACTTTGTTTTTTGAGGGTTTTCATTAAAACAAAAAAGTTTTGCAGAATGTGACATAGGTTCCAGTGTTGATAAGAAAAAACTGTGTAAAGGATTAACCTTCCAAAATTAGTGGGTCCATGTATCACTGAAGCTGGAAACAGACATTGAAAAATGCAGTCATATATAATAGGTGGGAATAATGATGACTGTCATAATGGCAACAGTTTCCTTATATTGGAATGTAAATAGTCTCACAGGTATAGACAAAAAGGAATGAACATTTAATTGTATTAAGAAATGCAGAGTGCAGATAGTACTACAGGAACATGTTCGGAAAGAACTGAGAAAGTTAATTTGATAAAGAATTTCAGGGTGGAGATTTAGCAGAATATCAGGGACAAATGAAAAGCGGAGTGCTTATATTAATTGTTAGAGGAGCTCCAATATTGACTGAAGAGGCAAAAAGATGATAATGGCAGATTTGTGGTATTAAGTGGCTTCTGGCAAGGTATGAGGATTATGCTGGCATGTATTTATATTTATATTCCACCTAAAACAACTGCCATTATGGAGCTTAAAACAAATTTTGAAGAAGTAATCTGCTTTCAGAATGGTATATTACTTATAGGTGGGGACTGGAATTTGATTTGCAACAATGAGAATGTATCTAGGGGGCCGGGAAGGGAAAATATAGCAAGAGGGTAGACTTAAACTTATGAACATTTTTGGTATGGAATACTTGATTTCAGTAGTAGGAACTCTGGGAGAATTTACATATTATCCAAGAAGGTACATTAACTGGACTAGACTGAACAAAAATATATTTCACGGGAACATGTGCATTAGATTGAGAAATTTGACATAACATCCAATAACTGTTTCAGATCATGCAGCAGTAATTACCAAGTGAAAAAAGGCAGGGTAATGAAGTAAAGATGAGACATTAGTGCTTCTCCACCAACCTGTTAAAAATAGAGGAGTTTAAGGAATGGGTTGTGGAAATTATGCGGGGGCTATTAGGGAAGATAGAAAGTACTCCAGAAGTTATAGCTAATGAGTGGGATAAAATGAAAGTGGAATTTAAAAATAGGATAGAAATAAAAGAGAAAGAGAGATCATTAAGAAGTAACAAGAACTATTTAGAGGGGAAACAAAAAATTATAAGCAATAGAGAGTATGATAAAGCTTATTCCTTTTAAAAACCTAATCTGTACACAGCTTATGATCAACAACAATGCATACCTTACCCCTATTTTACTTAATAAATCTAACTAACATTTCTCACCATATTGTTCAAAATGCGGATATACTACATGTGTTTTGGAGCTGTAAACATACATATAAACAGTGGTGTGCATTGAAAGTTAAATTAGAAAAAATGGGATACAAAAAAATCATGGGAATTCGCAGTTCTCCGAATAACATCACAAAACTTATGCATGTTAAATAAGCATGTATTAATTGTTATATTTGCATTAAAAAAAGTTGTATGTAACCCAAAACTGGCTTGATCAAACTAAATTATCATGGAACAGCTTCAAAAATATTGCAATAAAATATATATCCTCACATAAATTACTTTGCTTACTTCCAGAAGTACTGCAGTCTCCTACTAACTCTAATATACTAAAAGATGAAGTCAAAAGAAATGTTTGTAGATGCAAAAAGTAGTAATACAGATCCTTTTGCTAAACTCCAAATCCCATAAAGTATAAGTAAACAGAAATGAATCCAAGGCTTAAATAATGTTTAAGATTTTTCTGTTTTTCTTTTACTCTAATAAACAGTGATCAAATATATCCATGGTGGCACTATGTTGTAAGCAGTTTATTTTACATTTGTTTACCAGGAAAGTCCGACTGGACACAGGTCCCTTTTCAGCAGAGGCCCGGGGAGAAAAGCTGCAGATACAAATATAATAGATTATACTGGAATACATAGAGTTCCACTTGCGGGCACTTAAGCAATTACATAAACATTGAGGAATGCAAGGATAATAACATACAACAGTATGCATAGAGTTCCAGTTATAAACAATTCAGCAGTTTTAACAAGCATGTAGAGTTCCAGTTAGACATTTCAACATTTATAACAAATATACAAGATACTATACTGATAGGAGATAATGCAAAAGTAGAAGACATAAATTGCATTTCTTGGGAAACAAAAGCCCAGTTGTAGTTCATATTGCTACAGTTGCAGTTAGATTAATGGAGAGGGCAATACATATACAGTAATAGTTGTTGCAAGTATGATTAACATAAGTAAGAGGGTTACAAGCTTAACAGATGAGGTTAATATCTCCTGATGTTTAAAAGAAGAGGGTAGAAGACTGATTGTGAAATCAGGAAGGCCTAGCCAGGGAAATTGTAAAAACATAGCAAGGTGTCCACTAGGTGTGATTTAAGGAGTTTTTTGAATTGTGAGAGAGAACTGTTATACGTTATTGGGATTGATTGCTTATTCCAAATTTTAGGAATATAGTTAGAAAACAGAGATATCCCAGCTGCATTGTTGGCTTTGGTGGTATCTAGAAGGCTTAGTTACTGGAGCAAAGAGATCAGGCTGAGGTATATTGTTGAATGAGCTTTTGGAGAGAGACAAGGTTTTATAAACTTGGTGGAGAATTTTGTGGGCAAATGTTAGTTGATTAAAGTGTAGAAGCTGTGGAATTCGGACCAATTAAGCTGTTTTAGAGATGCACAGCAATGTGAGCTATGTAATGCTCCAGTGGCAAAACTTGCTGTTTTATTATAGCAAGATTCCATTTGGTTTAGGTCTGTTTTGTGGAGTTTGGTTAGTACTGGGGAGGCATAGAGGAGGGTTGATAGGTGGTGTGTGCGAGCAATGGTTACTTTTGTGTTATTTGTAAGAAATTGTTTCTATATAGAAGACCTATTTTCTTGTGAACCTTGTTGATGGTTTGGGCTATGTGAATATTGAGTTTCAGGTTATTGTCAGTTTCTACCCCGAGCAGTTTAGTGTGAGAGCTTGGGGTGATCATAGTTTTGTTCTTGGAGTAGATATTAAAGGACAGGGAAGATAAGAGAAATCTGGTTGGGCTAAAAAGTAGGAGCTTAGTTTTGTTGGGATTTAGAATTAGCTGAGAGTTAGTGAGCCAATTTTCTACTGACAGAAAGGAGCCTTGGGTTTTGGTGTGGAGGTCTTCCAGTGTGGGCACAGAGCATATTAGGGTGGAGTCATCAGCATATTGAACTGTAGAGGCTTGTGGTGCTGAGGTCCAGAGATGGTTAGTTAATAGAGAGAATAGTAGTGGTCCAAGGATTGAACCTTGTGGAACCCCCAAGGAGACTGGGAAAAGAGGAGAGAGTTGGTGTTGCCATTGGATGGCTTGCAGACATCTTGTTAGGTAGCTTTCAAACCATGTAATGGTGGAATTGCTGAGGTTTTGAGAGGAAAGAATATTGATGAGTTTGTAGTAATTGACCATGTCAAAGGCTTTGGAAAAGTCTTAAAATATGGCTGATAACAAATTCTCCGTTGTTTCTATGGTGGTTAACAGTGTCAGTATAATGATAAGTGGTGCTGCTGTGAAAGGGACGGAAGCCAGATTGGGTGATTGTTAGTAGTTTGTGTATGAGGAGGTAGTCCATTAGTTGGGTATGAACAACTCTTTCTAGTATTTTGAATAAGGGACATAGTTTGGGAATTGGCCAATAATTGGTGAGTTCACTGGAATTATTTCCTTTGAGTCGTGGTATGATGTGGGAGGTTTTCCATAAGATGGGTACTTGGCTTTCAGTTATTGAATGGTTTATGAGTATGGCTATTGGTTAGGCTATTGCTTCAGCTGCACTGTGTAGAAATTCTGCAGGAAGATTGCCAGTAGCTAGATTGATTTACAGTGGATATAAAAAGTTTACACACCCCTGTTAAAATGCCAGGTGGTTGTGATATAAAAAAATGAGACCATAATAAATAATTTCAAAACTTTTCCTACCTTTAATGTGACCTATAACCTGTACAATTCAATTGAAAAACAAATCTGTTAGGGGAAAAATGTAAAAAAATAAAAAAACTTGCAATAAGCTGGTTGCATAAGTGTGCACACCCTTAAACCAATACTTAGTTGTGTGTGCACACCCTTAAACTAATGCTTTGTTGAAGCACCTTTTGATTTAATTACAGCATTCAGTCTTCTTGGGTAAGAGTCTGTCAGCATGGCACATCTTGACTTAGCAATATTTGCCCACTCTTCCTTCCCAAAGCACTCCAAATCTGTCAGATTGAAAGAGCATTTCTTGTGCACTGCCCTCTTCAGGTCACCCCACAGATTTTCTATTGGACTTGTGTCTGGCAGTGGCTGGGCCATTCCAAAACTTTAATTTTCTTCTGGTAAAGCCATTCTTTTGTTGATTTGGATGTATGTTTGGGGTCGTTGTGTTAAAAGGTGAAATTCCTCTTCATCTTCAGCTTTCCAGCAGACACCCGAAGGATTTAGGCCAAAAGTGAGAGGTATTTGGAACTGTTCATATTTCCTTCCACCTTCACTAAAGCCCCAGTTCCAGCTGAAGAAAAGCAACCCCCAAAGCATACTCAACAGGAGTGTGCACCAAAAGGAAATGTCCACACAAAACAAAAGAAAAACCAGAGCACACCAAACCAAGAACCCAGCTGTAATGATGAACGGCCACACTATAAAGCCTGAGGAAAGCTGATTTTAATAACGTTTTCAGTACAAATACGTTTTCATCCAAGCAGAAGACTTCATCAGACATTACACACAGTAATTCATTAATCTCCTTAAATACCATCCCCTAAACTCACAGCCAATCACATCGTTGAGTATAATTAAAGTTAAAAACCTTCTAATAACATGTTAAAAATTTTTACAAAAAACTTTTATTACTCATATAAATGCTAAAAACTTCCTTAAAAACACATACTCATAATTAATACATGTAATATAAATATAATTATAAATTGTGGTTATTAAATTTAGACATATTGATGTAAAATGTGTCTTTATCTTATTTAATGAAATAGTGAATCAATTGCTCCCTCTAATGATCAAAATAAAAATTACTCCAGATTCTGCTATAAAATTACTATAATTTAGCAGCTCTGAGTTTTAAGACAGGCACCAGGGAAATAAAATCATTTAAACCAAACTTTTTATTAGCATCCAGTTTGAGTTGCCAAAACAATTCACGATATTCAATTGTGGTCTCCCATGGCCCCCCACATGGATCCACTTCTACTTTTTCTATCATGAAAAAAACAAATTTGGCAGAAGGACAAGTAATACTATGTCTAAACAAGGCATTATTTTCGTCTTTGTTTTTGACATCATTTATATGCTCATATATACGTCTTTTGAACTTTCTAGTGGTTTTTCAAACATAAAAAGCCTTGCAAGACTCGCACAAAGCAATATACATCACCCCTACACTTTAACAATTGCAAAACGTATTTGATTCTATTTCTATCCCCCTTCCTGTTAGAAATAATGATGTCTCTTGAAGGATATAGGAACATTGGGAGTGTCTCCCACATTTGAAAGTTCCAGCTCTCTTGGCAACCTTTCTTTTCTTTTTACTCTCCAAAACTTCCATGATGTTTCTCCCTTTCCTATAAGTAAATCTTAGGGGTTCATTAAAAATACACCTCAAATCTGAAAGATTGCTACATTTATTCCAGTTAGTACTCACTACCTTCTTAATCCGAGTAGATTTTGTACTAAAATGCAGAATAAAGTTACTGCTCCATTTGGTGTTGGTTTGTTCTGTCCTAGATTTCCTTTGGTCTAGTGTAATGGGCTTCCCTAAAATCGGGGCAAATTTGTTATGTCTTTCTTCTTTTATTTCTTCAAGAATTTCCTCTATAAGGGAGATGGGGTATTGTCTATCTAAGAACATTTGTTTTAATTTTCCACTTTCCTTTTCAAAGTCTGTATCTTCAGATGTCATTCTACTACTCCTAATGACTTGTCCCCTCAGAATTCCTCTCTTTTGGGAAACGGGATGGGCACTGGTAAAATGTAGACGGGTTGGAGTATGTACTTTTTCTATATATATTAGACTTGAAATATTTAGTTACCACTAATTTCTCTAGCGAAACATCTAAAAACTCTAGTCTGTCATGAGTGTAGTAGTATTATTAATGTATTCAATGAACTCCAATAATATTTCCTTAGGTCCCACCCAAAAAATACATATGTCAACCAAGTAACAGCGGTAATAATTCCAATATTTAGAATATTGAGAATTTAATACATATTTGTCCTCCCATGTAGAAAGCATCAAATTGGCATACATGGGAGCACAACTTGCTGCCATCGCCACTCCGCTTATCTGTTGATAGAACTCGCCTTCAAAAAATAAAAAAATATTCTTTAAAACTAATTCCATCAACTGTAAATAGAGACACACTTTCTCAAGTTGAATGTTACCCTTAAACCTTAATGCTTCCTCAAACCATTCCAAGCCTACAGTGTGAGGTATCACATTGAATAAATCGTAAACATCCAAGGTAACAAAAATAAGTTCCTCTTGAAACAGTTTTTGGTTGATGTTTTTCAGAAAGTCTCAAGAATCTTTAAGGATCCCTTCCCTCTCAGTCCAAACTTTATTGAGCTCTATATCTAAATATTTTGCTAGGGGATATATTTTAGAGCCCCTGGCTGCCACAGTGGGCCTGAGGGGTGGATCATCTAGATTTTATGGACTTTCGAGATCCCAAAGATGGATGGGATCTTCGGATTGTCTATAGTCAGGTAATGAAATATTTCAGGCGTTATAGTACCCTCATGTAGGGTTTCTTCCAGTATAAAATCTATCTTATGGTATGCTACATTGATTTCATTTTTAGAAACCCTAACATATCTATCTGTATCATTAAGCATATCTAGCATTTTAGCAGAATATATTATATCATCCATAAGTACCACCCCTCCCCCTTTATCTGGCTTCATAACTCTTAAATAATGATTCTCCTTAAGTGAATCTAATAACTGGTTTTCCTCCTCCGTAAGGTTAAAAAACTTTTTCCCTTTATTAAATCCAGATCTAATCTCGTCTTCCACCAGTGTTTCAAAGTTTTTTAATTGTAGGTGGAGGTGTGGGTTATATGTACTTTTCTTCTTAACTTGGGTAGTAGTATAAAAATTGTGTTTTGTTTCATTCTCGAATATTAATTCAAGGTTTTTTTATGAATAAACATTTTCAAATCAAAGTCTGTGAAATATTACTAGATGTAGTGGGCACAAATTTCAGCCCTTTGCTAAATTTGAAATGAATAGGTGTAATTTCTTCAACACTATAATTATAGATTCTAAAATTCTGAAAAATGTGCCCATTCCCTATCACTTCAAGTCTCTTATTTCCCTGACTAGATATAATTTCCAAAGGCCCACTCCTATCTGGGCATACTGTCCTTTTCCGTTTGGATAACCTCCTCTATAGTTGTGATAGTAATGCACTGGTCCCTGCCTCTTAATTCTCTCAGACCGTCTAAGGTCAGGAAAATCATCTAAATTGTCCAGATCATACCCTTCCCCATACCTGCTATAGTTTGCCCTGGTGTCTTCTTGGTGTCCCATTTGATCAAATGTAGCAGAGGGGAATCTATCTCTGGAAGCAGGGGCAGTGTTCTGATAGTTCCTGTATACATTCTTCTTGGGTTTAGGATAACATATCTTATCTCTGTATTATATGATATCTCTACCTAGTTTTTTGCATTTCCTTAAGTATATCTGCTTACATTTATCTTCTGTTTTAGCTTTCATGTTTAAATATTTGGCCTTTTCTTCAACTGTAAACAATAAATCACTAATAATTAAATTATTTACTTCCCTAATCTCTTTCAGCAATTTCCCTGTTTCTCGGTCATTTTCTTTAATGATTGCCTTCACTATTTCAGTACCACAGTTATTAAATATCTTTAACAGTTCCTCATGGAACTCTCTCCCTTCTTTTACATTATTCGGGTTCTTGTAAATTCCGAGTCCCTTGGGTACAATACCTCTCCCCACACATTCTTTCAAGTAGCTGTTATCTAAACACAGAGATTTATACTTGAACATTCAGTAATACAGGTGATTAACATTATTACTATAGCTGTGAGTATCCTGAACATCAAAATTGTGACTTTGAAAAACATAGTTAGAAAACGATTTGTTCGCATTTAACCAGTTATAGACATTATTTACCCTACCTCAGTCCAAATCCAGGTCATTGTGTTAAAAGGTGAAATTCAACTTCATCTTCAGCTTTCTAGCAGACACCTGAAGGTTTTGGGCCAAAAGTGAGGGGTACTTGGAACTGTTCATAATTCCCATCTACCTTCACTAAAGCCCCAGTTCCAGCTGAAGAAAAGCAACCCCCAAAGCATGATACTGCCATCGCCATGCTTCACCGTGGGGATGGTGTTGTGTTGGTGATGCAAAGTGTTGTTTTTGCACCAAACGTACCTTTTGGAATTGTGGCCAAAAATTTCAACCTTGGTCTCATCAGACCATAACACATTTTCCCACATGGTTTTGGGAGACTTGATGTATTGTTTAGCCGGGCCGGGATGTTTTTCTATGTAAGAAAAGGCTTCCATCTTGCAATCCTACCCCATAGTCCAGACATATGGAGAATATGGGAGATTGTTGTCACATGTAGTACAGAAACAGTACTTGCCAGAAATTCATGCAGCTCCTTCTGTGTTGCTGTAGATGTCTTGGCAACCTCCCTGACCCGTTTTCGTCTCGTCTTGTCTTTTCATCAATTTTGGAGGGACCTCCAGTTCTTTGCAACATCACTGTTGTCCCATATTTCTTCCACTTTTTGATGAATGTCTTCACTGTGTTCCATGGTATATCCAATGCTGTGGAAATTTTTTTGTACCCTTTTCCTGACTGATACCTTTCAACAATGAGATCCCTTTGATGCTTTGGAAGCTGTCTGCGAACCATGGCTTTTGCTGTAGCAGGCAACTGAGTAAATGTCAGGAAAATTCTACTAGGACAGCTGAACTTTATTTGGGGTTAATCAGTCTCTCTTTAATTGATGTCAGGTGTGTACCCAAGAAGACTGAATGCTGTAATTAAATCAAAAGGTGCTTCAACGAGGTATTAGTTTAAGGGTGTGCACACTTATGCAACCAGTGTATTGTATGTTTTTTTTTTTATATTTTTACCCTAGCAGATTTGTTTGTTTTTCAGTTGAAGTCTACAGATTATAGGTCACGTTAAAGGTGGGAAAACTTTTGAAATAATTTATTGTGGTCACAATTTTTTTATATCGCAAAAACTTGGCATTTTAACAGGGGTGTGTAAACTTTTTATATCCACTGTAAATTTTTGAAGTATTTTTTTTTTAATAGTTACAAATAGTTGGGTGTAGCTTGAAGTGGGAGGTGGAACCTTGGGATTTGGTGCTGTTCTTGGGGTCCAGAGGGGTAGAGTTACTGTCAAAGCCATGAGAGTTTCCTAGGAATTGGATAATTTCTGTGAATAATTTATTCAATTGGGTTGCAGTATTGTCAGACTTCTTGGTTGTAGTTGTGGCAGAGGTGGTAGATTTACCTGGTTGAAGTATGTTATTAATTGCTGCCCAAAATTTTGAGGGTTTTTTGCATGTTTATTGTGGATGTTTTGGTAATAGTTGATTTTGTCTAATTTTATTAGTTTTTTTTTTTGTTTGTTTTATTCCAAAGTTCTAAATATGTTTGCTTAGCTGTTTGTGTTTTGTTTTTGCGAAATTGTTGCCAGACTTTGTAGTCTTGAGTAGGGATCTACATTATTTTGTTAGCCAAGGTGCATACTTGGCTTTTACTCTGATAGTTCTAGGGGTAGCATGGGAGTTTAGTTATGTCTAAAAATGATTTATTGAATGAGTTAATTGCATTGTTAAGAGGTAACTGTTTGAGGGGTTTCCAGTTGCAGCTATTTAGAGTGGTGATGAAACTATTTAATTTGTTCTTGTTCCTGATTAAGCAGAAGCTGGGTTGGATGAATTGGTGAGCCCGAGTCCTAAGAAGGAAGGTGGGTTGATGGTCACTTAGACTGTCTGAAAGACAGCCTGATTGAGATGCATGACAGGGGTTCCTAACTAAAATCCAGTCAAGTATTTACTATATTTTGGAAGATTTATCAGTTCTTGCCGGGGAGGTGATGAGTTGAGTAATCCCATGGAGATTTATATGGGAAGATGTTTTTTTTTCTAATGAGGAGCAGTTAAGCCAATCTATATTGAAGTCTCCCATTAGAATTGTTTCTTGTAGGAGAGAATCAGATAGCCTTGTTTTCCAGAGTGGAAATATTTCCTAGAGGGATATAACCACCTATAATATTAATGTGATTTTTGGGATTAACTTTTAATTTGGCAAAGATAAGTTCAGCATTATCAAATTCAGGAATGTTTTATGTCTGTGCGGTCCAGAATTAGGTGTTTTTTAAATAATATAGCTACTCCCACTCCCTTTCTAGATATCCTGTCTTTTCATATAGTATTGTAACCTAGGGCTGTTATTTCATTGTTGTTAATACTGGGTTTTAGTCAAGTTTCAGTTATTATTAGTATATCTGGGGAGTATATAGAGTGTAGGGCATGCAGATCTTGAACTTTATTACTAATACTTCTGATGTTCATGTTAAGGAGGAGTAAGGGGGTCTTCTTTTTCTGTAGAGATTCTGGACTGGTAATAATGGAAATTTTAATAATTTTGGATGTTGGAGTGGGACTAGGATTAGGATGCATGTCTCCAGATTGACTTAACTGGTTCCATATGTGAAAGTAGCATTTAGCAAGTTTTTCTAGTATTTTTTCTAGTTTTTGAGAGGTGTAGGAAGTGTTTTTGAGGGGATGGACTTTGTAAAGGTGACTGTGTGAGTGACTGAGAAAAGGGATGGGGCAATGGTGAAGTTAAGTGTTATGGTAGGGTCTACAGCTGGTGAGGTCTGCCAGGGAGGATGAATGTTGTTTTGCAGCAGAGTGTGGTATGAGGCGAGGAAGCATGTGGTGGTATGGAGGAGTGTTATGTGTAAGTGTGTCTTGTTAAGGGGACTCATTTTATCTGGATAGTTAGAATTTATTTTGTAAAGTGAATTAGATATTTTGGGAGGGGGTGACTAAAATCTGTGTGTGGTTGTTAGTGAGTGTACTTGGTGATGGAAAGGGTGTATTGTGGTTTAGTTGTGTGTAAAGTGAGATGGTTTGCAGTCTGGGGTGGAGATACTCACCTTAAGGTATTGAAGTTGTTTAGTATGGTTAAGTATTGCCTATTTGAATACTTATGCTAATTAGTGGGGAGTTGGGAGTGACTGGTTGATTAAGTGGGTGGTGTCTAAAGGTATAAAAGTAACTGAAGAGGGGGTGGTTGGGAATGCGTGTAGGGTAGGGGAGCAGATTGAAGCGGAAGGACAAATGCAGCAGGTTGACCCAGGCCTCTAAGCAGCTGTGAAAGAAGAAAAACAATTTAGTGATGGAGGAAATGTGGGAGAGACAGGACATAAAGAACTATGTTGCACTAATGTTGAACCAGTTGAACCAGGACTCTCCCAGAGGAAACTAAGGAATTGCTTTGCCCTGCATTTCCCCTTGGGACCTCGCCTGGGTGGATACATATACCCAACTAAAGTAACCAATTTCATCCATTGTTTTGCTCAAGCAATATAACTACTCTGCTGCCTCAACCCCCTTTCTGGACAGTTGAACCAGGACTCTCCCAGAGGAAACTAAGGAATTGCTTTGTTGGGACCTCGCCTGGGTGGATACATATACCCAACTAAAGTAACCAATTTCATCCATTGTTTTGCTCAAGCAATATAACTACTCTGCTGCCTCAACCCCCTTTCTGGACAGTTGAACCAGGGCTCTCCCAGAGGAAACTAAGGAATTGCTTTGCCCTGCATTTCCCCTTGGGACCTCGCCTGGGTGGATACATATACCCAACTAAAGTAACAGATTTCATCCATTGTTTTGCTCAAGCAATATAACTACTCTTCTGCCTCAACCCCCTTTCTGGACAGTTGAACCAGGACTCTCCCAGAGGAAACTAAGGAAGTATGTGTATCTGCTGCTACTTGAGCTTCTGTATTTTTAAACCCTGCTTGTTATCTCTGTAAGCTATCTCCCTGCCAGGAAAGCCAGCAGCCTAAACCCCTCTTATTTCAGCCTCTCTTATCTCACTCTCATCTATTCCCTCTTATTTCAGCCTCTCTAATCTCACTCTCATCTATTCCCTGAGTTACACTAGCTCCTTCTCTTTTCAGTCCATTTTAGTCCATAGACTGCCCTAGTGGGCTTAGTGCACTTCTGCATTTGGCCACTAGATGGCATCCCCTCCCCACTGTTATTGATATACATTCACTCACTCTTGCATTTTCTCAGCTTTTACTTTCATTTCTCACTTCTCTCCCATAACTTATAGCCCACTCTACCTATTATATCCAGAACCCCTACTTATCCTGCTACAACTTACTCTCCTGCAAACTGTGCTCCACTGATTGGCTCTCGATCTTCTCCTGGTCTCTTCCCGCTCCGTTTTGCCCCTGCGGGCCTCCCTCCCCCTACCCTGCCCCCAAATCCCACCCGCCCCTAGCACCTCTAGCTATATCCCCTCTTGTAACCACACCCACTTCCTCTCTACACCTATCAACCTCCAACACCCTGTACCACCCTATTACCTCCTTGTAACCACACCCACTTCTATTCTATACTATCAGACTCCAATTCTAAATCTCTCACCCAGATAATTAGTCTTCCTTCTCCCTCTAACACCCACTCCTAAAACCCCACCCCCTCCAAACCTACTTAACTCCATACTCCCCACTACCAGTCAGGCTTTTACCAGCGTATCCTTGTATAATAATCTTTATATACATATAAACTACAATTACAACATTATACCACCAAGCAACCTTAATCAACATGCTCTTAAAACCTTCATCCATCTCTATTTTACTACTACTACTTCTTAAACTTTTCTATCTTCACTACCTCACCCAACCCAGTACCTCCTACCATTCACAATTCTATCATGTAACTAACCATCTTAATTCCCCTCTCTCACATTCACACTCATCTATTTCTTCCCATTTATACCCTATAAAACACCTCCTATCTTTCTCATACAAATTGTTCACCTCTCAGAAATACTCCATCCCCATAGCAACCAGAAACCCCCTTCACCATCACAACAGAACCCTATCCTTTTATTAAACTTCTCAATTACCTCTCTAAACAAATCCTTCATCTGATTACCAGTCTTTTATCAGGTGATATCCATCCAAACCCAGGCCCCTCCACCTCAACCACCATACACAAGCCTATATTACTTACGTCTTTAAACTCCCAAAGTATAGTCAACAAAGTCGCAACCCTCCATGCCTGGCTCATGCATAACAAACCTGACATCCTATCTATCTCAGAAACATGGTTAAAACCCTATATAAAAGACTCTGAAATAACTCCACCTAACTATTCTATCATTAGAAAAGACAGGTCCCACAAAAAAGGCGGAGGTGTAGCTCTCCTATATTCATCCTCCTTGCTAGTTGCTCCCTACAACAAACCTATTCCACACTTTAACAATGCTGAATTACTCCTCACTCTCCTTCAAGTTAATAAGCATAAACACATATGTCTAGCATCCCTCTACATCCCCCCAGGGGAAAATATTTCCACACTTGAAGATATCCTCTCCTGGCTCTCAAATAACATCAGCACTGAAACCATAATCTTAGGAGATGTAAATATTAACTGGGCCTCCATTCAGTCTCCAACTAACCCCCTTAACATCAACCTCTATAATTTTTCCCAGCTAATCAACTCTGTAACACGTCCATCAAAGAACCTCTCTTGTGGCAGTATTCTAGATTGGATTCTAGTTTCCCATCCCCACAATTTTTCTGACAGTGGCACTCCTCCCGACCCTCTAAGTGATCATATGCCCATCTTCACTCACCGACTCCCCTGTATCCTTTACCGCACCCACAATTATATTACTACCCGCAACCACAGAAATTTCAACCCAACAACCTTTTTAAATTCTCTAAAAGCAATTAACTGGAATAATCTAAGGACATTATCCTTAGATAATGCAGTTGCCCACTTTAACTCAACATTCTTAAAAATACTAGACTCCCAAGCCCCTTTGAGGACAAAGAGAATAAAATCTAATTAAAACACACTAGCAACCATGCGTCTTAAAGATAAAGCCTGGGCACGCTATCAGAAAAACAAGACCCCTGAACTCCACATTGAATACAAAGCCCTTCGAAATAAAGTAAAAAAGCTTATTATCTCTGATAGACAAAATTACTTCTTTACACTCCAAAACAATAATAAAACAAATCCTCAGAAATTCTGGAAAGGAATCTCTACCCTCCTTAACCCCAGCAAACCACACACCCCTACCCCAGACCCAAATGCCCCAGATTTAGACTTAGCTACTCAATTTAACTCCTTTTTCATTGAATCCATTAGCAAACTAACTTCCTCATTCCCTAGTTCCACCTCACTATCTAATACACCCCCACCCTCTCCCACCAACAATCCACCCTGCACTGCTGCTCCTTCCTCATTCCCATCTACTAACTCTCTATCCTCCACCCCTTCTCCTACTCTAACTTCCACATCATCCTTACCATCCTCTAATTCTCTCTCTCCCCACTCAGCTCTATTCTCATTAAAACATATACCCACTTCTACTATCAAGAAACTCCTTCAGAAATTGAAGCCATGCACCTGATAACATCCCTTCTTTCTTTCTACCATAAGCATTCTCATCAACATCCAAGAATGTACAGTACCCCAAATCTGGAAACAAGCCTTTATCATTCCTCTGCATAAAGGTGGCAATAATTGTAATGTCAACAACTTCCGAACCATTGCTATCCTGTCCCCCATTTCTAAACTTCTAGAAAAGTGTGTCCAACTTCAACTCCTACCACATCTCTTAGATAACCTTCTAACTCCTACACAACATGGCTTTAGGCCAAATCATAGCACCATGACAGCCCTCCTCTCCTATCTTGAAATTGTCAATAAAGCACGTGACTCTGGCCACATTGTTTCTACCCTACTACTTGACCTCTCTAAGGCCTTTGACACTATCTCACACAGCCTGCTCTTAACTAAACTTTCAAAACTTAAACTTTCTCCCTCCTCTGTGAACTGGTTCTCCAGCTACTTATCAAATGGATACCAAGCTGTAAAATGGAAAAATGCCACTTACTCTTTTCTTAGTACCCCCACCGGAGTTCCCCAAGGCTCCATACTTGGTCCCCTTCTTTTCAATATATTTATAGATGATTTCCACAAATCTATTCCATTCTCAAATATCATCCAATATGCAGATAATTCTACCATTATCTGCTCTGCCACATCTACCCCTATGCTCCAAAAGCTTACACAAGAAGCTTTTTCAATTACTGAGCAATGGATGAAAATAAACCACCTAGCACTCGATGCTTCCAAAACTAAACTTATGGTATTTACCCCCTCTAAAGCTACTCCTTTCGATATAAACACATTCTCGGTTACTAGTCAAAATAACTCATTTCTGGAACTGGTGTCAGAAACCAAGTTACTTGGTGTCCAAATTGACAACCAGCTTAATTTCAACTCCCATCTACAACTAAATATTGAAAAAAAACATCAAAACTAGGCATGCTCTTACAAGCACCTCTAAAATCACTCTCTCTTCTTCCTTTCTTATCCCTCCCTTCTCTCTAACTAACCTTCAGTCCTCTCTAAAAAACAACTCTCCTCTTGCTACAACAAAACACTCACAGGTCCTCCACCCACCACTGTTCCTCTCTCCAAAAACTTAATTGGCTAGAACTACCTAATCATCTCAACTATACTCAGCTAACCCTAGCCCATAAGCTCATTTTCAACCCCTCTCTTTGTCCCTCCCTGTCTTCTGCCTTTAAGATGCACCTACCTGATAGAGTTTTAAGGTCAAACAATCAAAACCTATCCCCAGGCAAAAACTTACTATCCTTCAACCTAGCTCGTCTTTGGAACTCACTTCCACCATCCATTCGCACCACCTCTAACCATTACATGTTCAAAAAATCTCTTCACATACATCTAAAGTCCCAATGGGAATGCTCATGCTCCCACCCCTCATAACAAAATATGGCATTTTCCATCTTCCTTTCACACTCATGTTACTCCAGCATTTTTTTTTCTTCCTTATTAATTCCCTTCCCCTCATTACATTATTTCCCCAAGGATTCTGCAAAGACTGTATTTGACTGTACCTTGTAAAGCTTATGCTCCTTACAAAATAACTACTCAGTATGATTATGCAATATTACTTTTCACAGTCTAAACACCTCACATTATCATCACTAGATTGTATTGTATTGTTTGAAATGTTTTCCTGAATTTTGAAATGAAATGTTTGTATCTTTTACATTTGTATAATTATCATTAGTAATCTATTGTATGTACCTAGTTTGTTTGTTTTTGGAGCTTTTCTCCCCAGGACTCCATTGAAAACGGGTTCTTTTTGGCCCAATGGACTATCCTGGTAAACCAACTGCAAATAAAATAAATAATAAATAAATAATAAAATAATGTTTTAGTGAGAAGGTAGGGTTAAGTTGGGATTACTGTTAAGGAAAATAACCTACGAGAGAGAGAGAGACAAAAAGAGAAAACTAGCTGCTTTATTATACATGTATGGAGTGTTAAGCTGAGGTTCTAGTTTGAGAAAAAACTTATTTTACAGTGAAAAGTAGGGTTAATATGTAGTTTGTTCCCTTTAGGGAAAAAGGTGTCTTAGGAGAGAGGAACAAATAGCTGAATATAGGGAGAGTGGGACAGTAAGAAAGCTTCTGAGTGAGGCAGAGAGAAAGCTTCTAAAAGAGGCAGGAGTCTGGATTAAAATAGGACAGAAGAAGTACAAGGCTAGCAAGTTAATAACAGTATGCTGGGTTTCAACGAGAGGCTTACCATTATGGTTCCTATGTAAGGTTACAGAGAGAGGTTTCCTACTATATGGTGGGAGGTAATAAGAATTAAGTGAGATAGAGGGCGATATTGGGATGAGTGGGAAAGTGAGGGGTGATGTACCATGACGTCTTTTAGTCAGAGTTAAGGGGGCAGAGATTACATATACAGACTAAAGCTTTGTAGGACCAGTTAGTTATCCCATTTATTCACTATTTGTGGCCAGATTCCTGGGTAGATGATTCAGCAATCCACCGAGAGAGAGGGATGGTCCCTGTGGTCAGGTATACCTTATGTCACCTTGGTATGAACATGACAGAAGGAGAGTTCAGATATTGGATTGCTTCCTAACTGAGTGGAAAAGATAATGTAATGAGTATTGTCACACAATTGATGAAAATTGGCTGCACACAAAATATAGTGGAAAGTTATGTATCTTCTTAGACAGATTAGGCATTTACACTGTGACTCAAGACAATTTTACTAGCAAAAACTATAAGTCATAGTAGTAAATATTTAAGCGGCTGAAGGTAGTTGATTCTAAAATGGAAACTGTATCGCAGAAGGGGTTGGTGACTGGTGAGAAACACAGTTTAATGCAGTATGGAGCTTGGAGACAGCAATTAGATTAATTTCTAATCAAGTACTATTTTTTATAATTTAGACCATGAAGGTTCGAGTAGGAATATGACAGTAGAAATTAGTGGTATATGCATAGGCTTATGCCATCAATTACACTATGAGCTCTTAAGTGGTTGTGACAGTAACTTGCAGTATGGAGAATATCGATATCTGTGCAGTAACAGAAACCTGGTTCAAGGCTCCCGAGAGCACGCCAGCACTAACAGGTTATACCTCATACCATGCTTTTCGGCCCCAAAACTCGGACCGAACCACAGAAGGAGGGGGAGTATCCATATTCATCAAAGATGCCCACACCTCCAGGTTAGTGGCACTGCATGAAGCATCGGAGACCATCCATGTGCAACTAACAGTGGGCAAAACTGCCTATCAGTTTGTAGCCTGCTACACACCACCCTCCCAAACTCAGGAACCCCACTCAGCTTTCCTGAAAACACTGGAGAATATGAAGGTCTCTCCAAACACCATCATATTGGGAGACTTCAACTACCCAAACATAGACTGGGAGCACTACTCAAGCCCCAACACCCTCGCCCAACGGTTCCTAGAATTTATAAACTCAAATGCTATGGAACAACTGGTCCCCACTCCCACAAGAGGGGAAACATACTGGACCTGGTCATCACCAACATGGGGACTCTATGTTCCATACCAGATGTATACCCCTCATTGGTAAGATCTGACCATAAATTAATCTCACTGGACATCCATATCCTGTTCCCACCCCCAGCCAAGGAAACCACGGTGAAGAACTTCTCAAAAGCAAACTTCACACTTCTCAAAACCGAGGTGGAATCCTTCAAAGCCCCCGGGCCAGTGAAAAATACGGCCCAAACCGCAGAATGCTTTACAAACGCATTCTATGGACACCTACAGGAATGCATGGATCGTGCTATCCCAAATAAAACCAAGACTCACTCCTCCAAAGGCAGGAGTCCTGTCTGGTGGACTCCAGACATAAATAAGCTATACAACAGAAGGAGGAAGCTACTACATGACAGAGCAAAATCCCAAAAAGGGAAGGCATCTCTGATCAGTACTAGCAAGAAACTACGATCCCTCATAAAATCATGTAAGGCCAGCTTCGAAAGAAAAATTGCACAAGACGCTAAAGATAATCACAAGGCCTTCTTTAGTTATGTCAGGAACCTGGGTGGCAACTCCCAGATATGCTCTGAGTTAGTGCAAAATGACAAAAAATACACTGAACCCACAGACATTGCCAACATCCTGGCAGACAGGTTCACTGCAAACCCCCCCCTTCCCCCCCAAAAGAGCAAATGTCTATCCCAACAGATTGTAGCCTCCCTAACATCACAGATGCACAGGTGAGAGCTGCCCTCTCCAAAGCAAAAGCCACAGCATCAATGGGACCGGATGGTGTCCCGGGCTGCATCTTACACGAGCTCCAAGAAGAACTGAACCTTCACATAAAGTCGCTGTTCAATCTCAGCCTTACCACAGGATATGTACCCAAGGAATGGCGTACAGCAACAGTGGTCCCACTCCACAAAGGTGGTGCCACAACGGACCCCGGAAACTATCGCCCTATAAGCCTGACTAGCCTGGTCTGCAAAGCTATGGAGCGTATCATCATGGAACTCATAAACAAAGACATTGGGAACCTCCCAAACACTGGATCCTACCCAATTCGGCTTTAAGGGCAGATCTTGCCTCTTGAACCTGGTCGACTTCTTTGAAACAGTCATCAAGGCCATAGATGAAGGGAAGGTAGTCCACACAGCCTACCTGGACCTCGCAAAAGCCTTCGACACAATATCCCACTCGGGCATCATAAATACGCTCACCAGCTTAAATATCAACCCCTATGTCACAAGATGGGTTGCAAACTGGCTCAGGGATAGAACCCACATGGTCAGAATTGCAGGTGCCATGTCAGACTCTAAACCAGTTACAAGTGGCATCCCACAAGGCTCAGTCCTGAGACCTCTCTTGTTCGGTATATGTTGCTCTGAGGTACAGGCTAACATGGGAGGACTATGGCTGACCAAGTTCGCAGATGACTGCAAACTGGGTGCCACAATTGACTCGCCGACTGACACAAGCATCCTCCAAAAGGGTCTCACAGAGACGGATAACTGGTGCCAGAGCCATGGCCTAAAGCTAAATGCCAAAAAGTGCATAGTCATCCCCTCTGGGTAAAACAAAGTGCCCAAAAGTTACCACATAGGTGGTAATCCATTAAGTATGGAATAAGTAATTAGGGATTTGGGGACCCAAGTAGATAGCAATCTCTCCTTTGACAATCACGTTGCCAAAGTGGTTAGAAAGACCTTCTATATAGCCCACCTTATCACGAAAGGGTTCACATCTAGATCGAGAGGTCATTGTGCCCCTCTACTCATCACTCATCAGGCCCATAATTGAATACAATGCCCCATTTGTGATGTACCTTACCCGACACCTGCAGCAACTGGAAAGACCCCAAAAGTACCTCACCAAAAGGATCAAGGGACTCAAACAGATGCCTTACGCAGTTAGGCTAAAGAAACTCCAACTCTACTCAGTTGCTTACTGCCTACTCAGAGGCAATCTGTGCCTGACATATGAAGCCATGTCCAAACCAGAATTAATGGACATGCTCCACCTCAGGAAATCCAATCCCTTAGAGCTACACGCTCCAGGGACTTAAACCTCAGCACAGAAATAAATAGGACATGCTGGAGGGACAGATTCATATCCCAGAGGCTCCCCTCACTCTGGAACAAAATCCCAATCCATGTTAGGCAGAGCCTCTCAATGACCCTCTTCAAAAGAAATCTTGACGAGTGGATGGGAGATCGTAGGTTTACCCCTGGGATCTCTTCTGTGTCCCTACTAGACAGAGGCACAGTAAACTAACCTTAAAAGGGCTATCTTCTGTGACCTACTATACAGAGGCACAGTCATCTAATCTAAAAGGGTGGCGAAAGCCAAACACACTCTGGCTAGGCTTATAAATCCCCTAGGGCAGATAGCCTAGTATCAACCTATGAACCTATAAGGACTTTGAAATTATGGCAGTAGATAAAGCAGTCTTCAGTTGTGTAATTACTGGCATCTGACCTTGATACTTTTCCAGTTGTGAGCTTCACATGTATAAAATTATAACCTGTAAATCATGAACAATTAATATACAGCAGCCAAGTTGCAAGAACCACAGTATCACATCAGTTGTAATCAGACTCAGCTAGGATGACACGTCAGACACGTAAATGACCTATGAGATGATGCCCATTGAAGTGTTGTGCATTGTTTTAGTAATTTAGATATGGGTCTTTCCAATCAAGTAGTTAGGAGACACAGCTTGCTTACAGTTATATTTCCCTGAATGGCAGAGAATTCACAGGTGTAGGAACATTGTACATGTAAATCCCTTGAGCATGCCCACCTTTGGTACAGTTAATACAAAATGGTTCAAAAAGTAGTTATGTGAAGCAGTTATGGCTATTTCTCTCATAGGAACCAATGATATCAGTGATCATATTGGGTGACTTCAACTACCCGAATATGGACTGGGAACATTACTCAAGCCCTAACTTTCTAGCCCAACGGTTCCTGGAGTTCATAAATTCAAATGCCATGGAACAGCTAGTCACTGTTCCCACGAGAGGAAAAAATATACTAGATCTCATTATCACAAACATGGGGACAAAATGCTCCACACCGGAAGTATATCCCTCATTGGTGAGATCTGATCATAAACTAATCTCACTGGAAATCCACATCCCGCCCCCACCCCAAACAAAAAAGACCACAGTGAAGAACTTCTCAAAAGCAAACTTCACACTACTCAAGACTGGTGTGGTATCCTTCAAGGCCCCTGAGCCAGTGGAAACCACAACCCAAGCTGGAAGCCCTTACAAATGCCTTCTATGAACATCTCCAGGACTGCATGGATCAGGCAATCCCAAATAAAACCAAGTCTCTTTCCACAAAGGGCAAACATCCAGTCTGGTGGACCCCAGCCATTAACAAACTTTACAATAAGAGGAGAAAGCTATTACATGATAGAACAAAATCCATAAAAGGGAAGTCACCCCTGATCATTATTAGTAAAAAAAAAAAAATACGAGCACTCATAAAATTAACTAAGGCCAATTTTGAGAGAAAAATAGCCATGGATTCAAAGGACAATCATAAGGCCTTTTTCAGCTATGTTAGGAACCTGGGTGGAAACTCCCAGATATGCTCAGAATTAGTCCAAAATGATACAAAAATCACCGAACCCACAGACATTGCCAATATACTGGCAGACAGGTTCAGTGCAAACTTCACCCCCCTCTCCCCCCCTAAAGGAGAGATAACTATCCCAGCGGAGTGTAGCCTCCCAGACATCTCAAATGCGCAGGTGAAAGCTGCTCTCTCTAAAGCTAAAAACACAGCATCAATGGGACTGGATGGTGTCCCCAGCTATGTGCTACACGAGCTAAATGAGGAATTAAACCCGCACATAAGGCAGCTGTTTAATCTCAGCCTTACCACAGGATACGTGCCCAAGGAGTGGCGTACGGCAACTGTGGTCCCACTCTACAAAGGCGGTGCCTCTACGGACCCTGGTAATTACCGCCCCATAAGCTTAACAAGTCTAGTCTGCAAAGCTATGGAGAGGATCATAATGGAGCTCATAAACAAAGATATAGGGGACTTGCAGACATTGGACCCGACCCAGTTTGTTTTCGTCAAGGGCAGATCATGCCTTTTGAACTTGGTCGACTTCTTCGAAACAGTCACCAAGGCCATTGATGAGGGAAAGGCAGTCCATACAGCCTACCTTGACCTTGCAAAGGCTTTCGACACAATACCCCACTCGGGTATTGTAGAAAAACTTACCAGCTTAAATGTAAACCCATATGTCACAAGATGGGTTGCAAACTGGCTTAAGGACAGAACCCACAGGGTCAGAGTTGCTGGCGCTATGTCAGACTCCAAGCGGTCACAAGTGGTGTCCCACAGGGCTCGGTCCTTGTCCCCCTATTGTTCGGCATCTACTTCTCAGAAGTACAGGCCAACATGGGAGGACTTTGGCTGACAAAGTTTGCAGATGACTGCAAACTGGGTGCCATAGTGGAAAATGCATCGGACACGGATATCCTTCAGAAGGGACTCACGGAAACAGATAGCTGGTGCCAGAGCCATGGCCTGAAGTTAAATGCCAAAAAATGTATAGTCATACCCTTCGGGAAAAACAAGGTAACCCCAAGCTACCATATAGGCGGCAATCCACTAAGCACAGAAGAGGTTATCAGGGACCTGGGGACCCAGGTTGACAGTGGCCTTTCTTTTGACACTCACGTTGCTAAAGTGGTTAGAAAGAACTTATTGCCCACCTGATCATGAAGGGATTCACATCCAGATCTAGTGAGGTCATTGTTCCCCTGTACTCTTCACTTATCAGACCAATGATCGAGTACAATGCCCCATTCGGGATGCATCTCACCCGACATCTGCAGCAATTGGAGAGACCCCAAAAGTTCCTCACCAAAAGGATAAAGGGACTCCAAAATCTGTCATATGCTGCCAGATTGAAGAAACTCCAGCTCTATTCAGTCGCATACCGTCTGCTCAGAGGTGACATGTGCCTGACATACAAGGCCATGTCCAACCCGGAATTAATGGACATGCTCCACCTCAAAAAATCCAAATCCACCAAAACCACTAGAGCAAGCGACTTAAACCTTAGCACGGATATAAATAGGACGTGCTGGAGGGGTAGATTTATCACTCAGAGACTCCCTATGCTGTGGAATAAAATCCTGGTCCATGCGAGGCAGAGCACCTCGTTGGCTCTGTTCAAGAGAAATCTTGACCTGTGGATGGGAGATCGTAGGTTTACCCCGGGAATCATCTCTGTGTCACTACAAACTAATGGGCACAGTATTTTTTCATATAAGGGGTGGCGTAAGCCACAGAACTTTGGGCTAGGCTTATAAATGCCTTAGGGCAGATAGCCTAGTATAAACCTATGAACCTATGAACCTAAAAGACAGTGCACACCCAATCTAACTTTATGCTCGCAGATCACAGATAGCAGTACCCATGCAAGTGAACAGGAATGAGACAAATCCATACCATCTACTGTCCAGATAAGTGGGGTTTGCAGTTTGTAAGTAAAAACTAAAAGTAGGTAACATTGTCAAGAAAGGTAGTAGCTGTTGCTAACTTGGCTCTAGATGCTCGTTATGCTGTTGAAACCTATGCACTAATGTTGTACAAATAAACTATAGCCTTGCTTTTGTTAAAGATGCTCACAGGTCAGTACGCATTACCGAACAGGTGAACAAGATTAGCGCTATCCTTACACTTTCTATTCAGTCAGTTTCATTGGAAGGATTCAATAATGTAAAGTCAAACAATAAGCAAAAAGATCTCAAACAAGAGAACAATGCACTACTTAACAGTATACATGGTATCATTAGCCTCACCCCTACAAAATTTTTGACATTTTGCAGCTAAACAGTTATGGAGCAGGTTTACAAGACACAGATCAACGCTTACAGTTTCTGTTAATTTCTTTGGGCCCAGGCTCCGAAACGGCTCACGTACATCACCATGAGGTATTCCAAGGAACTGAAGAGTGAAAAGAGGGAAGGTGCCAAACCAGAGATGGTTTTAAATGGTACAAAGGATCATGGGAGTAACTAGGTGGGTGATTGGAGATTAGGGCAGGAAGTAAGAGATAGTAAAGAGGAAAGATAGGAGAAATGAGTAACTATATGTGGTGTCTTTCGAGTGGGGAAGGGGAGAATAATGACTGACCCAGGCCCCTAAGCAGGTGTGGAAGAAGGAAAACAATCAGTAAGGTAAGCTGCAGTAGGATTTAGTGATGGAGGAAAGGTGGGGGAGACAGGACGTAAAGGACTATGTTGCACAAATGTTTTAGTGAGAGGGTAGGGTTAAGTTGGGATTACCATTAAGGAAAATAAGATGTGAGAGAGAGAAAAAGAGCAAACTAGCTGCTTTATTATAGATGGATGGAGGGTTAAGCTGTGGTTCTTGTTTAACAGAAAAAAAATATTTTACAGTGAAAAAGAGGGTTAAGATGTAGTTTGTTCCTTTTATGGAAAAGGTGTCTTAGGAGAGAGGAACAAATAGCTGGATATAGTGAGAGTGGGACAGTAAGAAAGCTTCTGAGTGAGCCAGAGAGAAAGCTTCTAAAAGAGGCAGGAGTCCGGATAGAGTAGGATAGAAGTACTAGACTAGTAAGTTAATAACACTATGCTGGGTTTCAGTGAGAGGCTTACCATTATTCTTCCCTATGTAAGGTTACAGAGAGAGGTTTCCTTACTATATTGTGGGGGCTAACGAGAATTAAGTAAGATTGAGGGGGATATTAGGATGAGTGAGTATGGGCAAGTGGGGGGTGAAGTGCTATGATGCCTTTTAGTCAGTGACCAGGGAACAGAGATTTAATTTACAGACTAAAGCTTTGTAGGACCAGTTAGTTATCACATACATTCACAATTTGTGTCCAGATTCCTGGGTAGATCCACCGAGAGAGAGGGATGGTCAGGTTTACCTTAGGTCATCGTGGTACAACATTAACAGAAGGAGAGTTCAGATATTGGATTGTTTCATTCATTATTTCTGGCTAGATTCCTGGGTAGATGATTCAGGCATCCACAGAGAGAGAGGAATGGTTCCTGTGGTCAGGTTTTACTGTAGGTCACCTTGGTATGACTGTGACAGAAGGAGAGTTCAGATATTGGATTGTTTGATTCACTATTTGTGGCCAGATTCCTGGGTAGCCGATTCAGGCGTCCACCGAGAGAGAGAGAGAGGAATGGTCCCTGTGGTCAGGTTTACCCTGGGTCACCTTGGTACGACCGTGACAGAAGGAGAGGTCAGATGTTGGATTGCTTCCGTTTCTTTAATAATTTCTCCGGACCCGGGCTCCGAAACGGCTCACGTACATCACCCTGAGGTATTCCAAGGAACTGAAGAGTTGTAAATAGTTTTGCTACTACAACTTTTAATCTATAATTATAAGTGTGCAAACAAAATTTTTCTTCCCTTTAAAATGGTTTATTAACTTGCAATTGAAATAAACCTGCATGATACAATAGCCAAACACTGTATTGTATGTACACTGATACACTTTACTTTTTTTTCTGTGTATTACTCATAATTCTTGTTCTGTATTCAAACATGTATTGCTATGATTTAAAAAGAAATAAAATATATTTGAAAAAAAAAAGCTATTTAGAAGAGCTGACAAAGGTTAAAGTAGTGCAGAATAAGGGGAGTCTCACAGAAGAAGAATAGGCGGAATTCAAGAGAAAATAAGGGAATACATGGATAATATGCATAAATTTGGAAAGATTGCAGTTAAGCACCTGTTTTTAATATCATCTCCAGAGCACAAAAACTTTTGACAAAACAGCTTAGGCAACAGAGAAAGTAGAAAGGATTTTCACCAAACTTGTGGAGCATGTAATAAGAAAACTAACCAGAGATGTATATGTGTTGATATTTTGGAAATTATAGCAATGCTGCAGGAGACACATTTGGAAAGAACTGAGCAAGTGAGTTTGATAAAGGATTTCAGGATGAATATTGAGCATAGTATTGGGGACAAATGCAAAGAGGAGTGTTTACATTAATTACTAGAGGAGCTCCAGCAATGATAGGAGAGGAAAAAAGATAATAATGGCAGTGTTTAGTAGCAAGGGACTACTGGCAAGGGGAATGAGGATTACGTTGTCATGTATTTATATTCTGTATAAAGTAGAGAAGTTGAGAAATCAAGAAAAAGCACAAATGCAAATATTTGTCGATTACTTACTTATGCCAAGGTTAGAGCTAGATGAAACTCAACAATTAAGACAGGCGGAGATGAGATAAAAATGGTGATGTATAACCAATCTGTAGGAAAGTCTCCAGGAATAGATGATATTCTGTTGGAAATTTGGAAGCTATGAGGGAAAAAAGTGATAAAGATGTGGAATATTTTGTTTAACAGTATTTTTCAAAGGAGGAACAGCATGACCATCCTGGAAAAAAACTGTGGTGCCTATAATACCCAATGATGGTAAAGACTCATGAGATCCAACTTCATGTAGCCATTTTCAGTTTTAAACTGTGATTATAAAGTGTTTACTTCTAAAAGAATGCAAAGATGCTGCCATAATTGATAGATATGGATCAATTTGTTTGTTTTTTTTTTTGTGGAGGGGAAACAAACATTTGACAACATTAATAGAAAAGTGATGATCTGAGGGGAGTAGAATGCAAGAAATGCCACTGTTATTGGTAGGTCTTGTTACAGAGAAAGCATTCAACAGATTAAGCGGGGATTTTATGAGTATGGCAATGGAAGCTTTTACATTTCCTAATACAATAATAAGGTTAATAGTGAGGATGTATGATGGATCAAAGGCAAAAATCAAAGTGGAATGTACGTGTCTGATAAATTGTCTCTGAACAGAGAAACCAGGCAGGTATATCCTCTTTCCTCTTAGTTATTTTTATTATATTTAGAATCATTGCCAAGGAAATAAGGGACTCAGAATTTCAAGGATATAATTGGTATGGCATTCCAGAAATGTTGGCTTTATTTGTAGATGATATTATTTTGTATCTAATAAAGCCAGAAAAAGGGCAGTGTTGTGGAACATTCTGTGACAGTTCTTTTTTTTTCAGGATATAAAATTAATGAAGGCAAAACAAAGGCTGTAGCTGCAAACTAAGTACCAACACATGAATTGGTTCAGCAAAGCCATATTTATGGGGACATGATAAAGTGAAGTATTTAAGAGTATGGGTAAAAAAGGATTCTGCTATGGCAACTAAGGATATGTGGAAAAAGACTAAACAAAAGATGATACTACAAAAACTGAGAAATTAGAAACTTTTACCTGTGGATAGGCAAGATACAAGCAGTAAAAATGTTTTTAGTCCCTTTACTTTTATACACAGGTCAGGCATATTTTTATCAAACAGAGGAAAAGTTTTGGATAGCAATTAATAGAGATGAAGGATTTTATTTGGGAGAGGAAGGTTGCAAGAGTCAAGTGGGCTAAGCTGATTCTTCCAGTAGAACAAGGCGATTTGGGATTACTCGAATTGAAGGGGTATTTCACAGCTATACAGTTAAGACTCCCATACATAGGACAAGCAGAAACCTATAATTCAAAGTGGAAAGGAAAGATGATGAAATAGGGGTAAACTCAAGAGACAAGGAGAGACTGGGATTTTGGCTTCAGATCCTTAAGACGAAAAACAATAATCATACAAAATATTATATTCATAAAGTAGCAGAAAATATTCTAAGAACTAAGCTGATACAGGAATGGAGAAAGGAGATTCTGCTGATAGGGCTGACTGCAATTAGGGATATAGATAGTAGGCTAGAGGAGACTGAATTGGAGAAAACTGGCAAAACAGCCAAGGTATTGGGTGCACATAATTAGAAAGGGAAAGGTAATAGAATGGAAAGAGGCCAAACATTTATTTGGACTGGAAGCTAGAGATTGCTTTCCCTATCAAGAACTGATATCAGAGTATAGGGAAAGAGAAAGAAATTGGGGAATCCTAAGTGAAAGACTAGCACTGGTAGAGTTTTTAGTGGAATCTAGAACAGATGCTGCTGTTAAAAAAGGAATGATTAGTAGAGCATACAAATTATTGCATGATAACTATAAGAGTCAATCAGGGAGGTTAGAAAGGATTGGGAAGACAGACTGAAGAAGCAATTCTCATAGAAACTAGTGAGGTGATATATGTATGTCTCCCAAATATGCAAGAAAGTCTAGAAGATTTTGAATATTTGCTTGGGAGCACATACATCGGTATTTTATACCCCAAGTAGACTCTAAAGAATTTTTCCTCAGACAGCAAATGTTGGAGGTGTGATGGGGAATAAAGAGGCATTTGGGAACATATTTTCTGTGAGTGTAATGCATTGGCAGACTTTAAAGATTCCCTGTAGACTACTCCGTCAGAAATGCCGGGTGAGCAAATTGGTGTAATTTGCAAATTATTTTTTTAAGCTATGGTACCGAATCAGAATGGCCTAGACATAGTAAGGCCTTGCTGAGTCTAATTATGGTAGCTGCCAAAAAAGCAATTACTAAAAATGGAAATCAAAGTCTAAACCAACTGTAAGTAGTGAATATAGTAACAGAGATGAAACAACTGGAATTGGGATCTTTAGAAAAGGGAAAGGAGCAAGTTGCATAGAAAAAATTGGAATTGGGAGCACAATACATACAGGGAGGAATGAAGTTTAAAAGAGGGCAGGATATGAATGAGCTATGTAATGTTTAGCTGACGGGGGTTGGGTAGAAGATAAGTGATGTATAATGTCTGCAACCAAGATTCTCAGTGTGGTTTATTTCCATTCAGTTAAATGTATGATTCCCTATGTCATAAGTGATAATTTAATAAAGATGTGTCTTATTTAAAAAATACTTCTAATATTAAAAATATAATCCTACCAGCAGAAAGAATTGATTGACAAAACTGTGGCAGAAGGACAACATAATAAAAGTTGGAGAAAGTAGAGTGTTTGTGGAAAATGATTACTCAATGTACACCAGGCAGAGGAGGAATAATTTTTTTTCTTGCAGTTGGGGAGTGTCAAGAAGCAGGTGTGAGATTCAAGCTGCTATCCAACTGTCTTCAAAATATTTTTTCGTGGAGGGTCAGTCTTTTTTTCTTTTTTTTTTTTTTTTTGCAGAACATGCTAAGGGGCTCTACTTCTTATTCTTCTGATAATAAAACTCATGTAGAGACTACATCGTTGATCCTTTTTCAGTGTTCCAAAGGAAATTGCTTGAGAGACAGAGAAAAGCACAGGAGTTAACTAGAAGAACCAGGAATACATTGAAAGTGGACCAGAGACTCGAGTTTGGAGATGGAGATCAACGGGAAGAAAACCAGCAACTTGGAAATTAATGAATAAATGTGGGATTACAAGGCATCGGTCACAAAGGAAAAAAATGGAAATTTTAGACTTTTCTGACTTTGTTAAACTTGTAATGGGTTCCAAACCATATGCCCTACATCTTGTTAATGTTTGTAAGAACATTAAGGAGAGGGAAGGAGGAAGCAAAGCGATAAGTGTTAAGTAGAACAATTTTTGTTAACAGTATTTTTATAAAACAAGACATATGCTGCATGTTGTATAGTAAAGCATTTTCAAATAATTTTGTATTATAGGGATACAAAAATGAACATGTGCTCTTATCCCTTCTTTCTTTCTTTGTTCTTGTGTAGTTTTAAGAAATGTAGGCTCTACAATGTAAAAAGAGAAGCAAGCCTGGACAAAACATGTTTAAGATAATAGGCTGTAATTGTTTAGGTGAAGGATGGATTATAAAAGTATACAGAGCATGATACAAGTGAACTTGATACGCTTTTTCATACTTTTGCATAGGGGAATGACTAGATTGAAGCCCTTTACTTGATCTAATAAATTTTAAGTGGAAGCAAGTAAATAAAAGAATATTGAATGGAATGAATAGTTTTCCTTTAGCAAGTAAATGATCACAGTGCAGCTTGAGAAGCTTACAGCTGAAGGCAACTGTGTTTGGTTCTCATGTTACTATGGAGACAAGCTGATAAGGGGCAATAAAAACTGAATAACTTTTTCCATTGGCTAAATGTTAGTGTTTTCTGGAAGCATTCAAGTTGTTTTGTACATCTGGAAGAGGAATAAAGATAAGACACAAACAGACAGGGCTTAGAGTAAGTTGAAGTACAGGCTGTACCATGTGTGTAAGCATGGATAGCCTTCATTTTAGGTTTATTAAAGCCAGTGAATGCAGCTGTCAGTCAGGGACAATTGTTCATATGTTAAATGTCATTATTTTAAGATGTACATAGTTTTGTATATTTGTATTAATAGATTATGGGCTGTTCTCCAGTGTGTTTGTTTAAAAAAAAAAAAGTCTTGTAATAGGTGGCATAGGGTCAAATGGGCATAATAAGAAACAACTGTATATGGTGAATATTAGTTTATGTGTGTACCACAAAAGCTGAAAGTAGACATTTAAAAAAGCTGTTATACATAACAGGAGAGAATAAGAACTTCTTACTATAATGGTAACACTTTCCGTATTATCTTTGTACATGAATGGTCTCACAGTATATAGAAAAAATGAAAAGTAGTTAACTATATTAAGAAATGGAGAGTGCAAGTAGCTGTGCTACAGGAAACACATTTAGAAAGAAATGAGCATGTGAATTTGATAAATTATTTCAGGATGGTTATTCAGGAAAATATCTAGGTTAAAAGAAAAGGCGAGTACTTATATTAATTGCTAGAGGAGCGCCAGTGGTGGCAGAAGAGGAAAAACAGATAATAATGGTAGGTATGTAGTAGTAAGTGGCTACTGGGATGTATTTCTGTTCCACCTAAAACTGCTACAATGAAGAGAAAGAAAATTCTGGGAGAAATAACCAGCTTTTACCAGAGAATCTTACTTAATAGGTGGGGGCTGGAATTTGATTTGCAACAGTGAGGATGTACCTGGGGGCCATGTAGGGGAAATATAACAAAAGATGGTAGATGTTTGAAGACATTTATGAGAATATTTGGTATAGAACATATGAATTCAGTAGTAGGAGCTTGAAGATAATTTACATATTATTCAACAAAGTACAAAAACTGCACTAAGCTAGACAAGAAATATATTTTACAAGCGCACATGTGTTTAATTGAAAGTTTTGAAACGTATCAAATAACTATTTGGGCCACGTGTCAGTAATGACTAAACTATAAAATGAAGGGTAATGAAATAAAAATGAGACACTGGCACATCCTCAACTATCTGTTAAACAGAGAGCAATTTAATGAATGGGTAGTGGGAGATGTTAGGAAAGATAGAAATTTCTAAAGAAAATATAGCTGCAGAGTGGGATAAATTGAAAGTAGAGTTTACAAATAAGGTAGAAATAAAAGAACGAGAGATGGTTAAGAAGTAACAATAATTCTTTAGTGGGACTGACTAAGGTTAAAGTATTGCAGAATAGGAGAATCTCACAAAGAACAAGATGATGTGCAACTGCAGAATGCTGAAAAGAAAATAAGGGGCTAACTGGATAACACGCGTGAGTTTAGAAAGATTGCTGTTAAACAACTGCCTTTTTGATGATAACTGTAGAGCACAAAACCTTTTAACACAACGGCTCAGGCAACAGAAAGTAGAACAGGTTGTTGCCAAGGTTAGGGAGCCTACAAGAAGAAAAGTAACCAGAGATCCTGTAGATGTATTAGAAATATTTTGTAAATTTTATGAAAATCTGTATAAATCAAAAACTGTGGAAATCAAGAAAAAGTACAAATTGAAATGTTTATAGAAGAATGAAATAATGCCAAGGTTAGTGGTAGATGCTACTCAATTATTAACAATCAGGCTAGGAGGAGATGAGATAGAAATGGCCATGTATAACCAATTTGCAGGAAAATCTCCACTAATGTTTTCTTGTGCAAGTTTGGTAGCTAGGAGGGAAGGATGTGATAAAGATATGGATGGTTTTGTTTAACAGTATTTTAAAAGGAGTAGAAGTACTGATATCCTGGAAGAAAGCGTTGGTGGCCATAATACTAAAGATGGTAAACACCCATCAGATCCAGTTTCATATAGCCTCATTTGATTCTAAACCATGATTATAAAATGTTTGTCTATAATGGCTAAAAGTATGACAAACGTGATGCCAAAATTGTTAGATATGGATGAATGTGGTTTTGTGGAGGGCAGCCAAACATTTTACAACACTAATAGAGCAGTGATGATCCATAGGGAAGGAGAAAGTAAGCAAACACCACTGTTGTTGGTGGGTCTTGATGCAGACAAACCATTTGACAGAGTAGCTGGGATTTTATGGATAGGACAATGGGAAGCATTTGCATTCCCTGTCACAATAATAAGGTTAATTAGGAGGCTATATGAGGGATTGGTGGCAAAATTAAAGTGAGGGGGTGTTCCTGTCTGATAAGTTCTGTTTGATCAGAGAAAGCAGGCAGTAGTGTCCTCTTTCCCCTTTATTTGTGTTATATTTACACCCATTGGCAAAGAAAATAAGGTACTCAGAAATTCAAGGATATAATTGGAATCATAATCAGGGAAAGTTGGCTTTATTTGCAGATATTTTATATGTGATAAAATCAGAAAAGGACATTTCAGCCTTGTAGAACATTCTGAGGCTGTGTCAAGTCTTTTTGAGATACTAAATTGTTGAAGAAGAATGACAGTAGCTGTAAATTATGTACCCATGCACGAATTAGTTCAGCAATTCCTATAAGTACTCTGTTATGACAGTTAAGGATATGTGAGAATATACAAAACAAAAGATAATACAAAAAATGAGAAACCAGAAGCTCTGTTTTATGGACATGGATAGCAAGATACAAGAGGGAACATGTTTTAGTCTCAGCTCAGGCATATTTTTATCAACCAGACTAGAAGTTGTGGATAACAATAAAAATTGAAGGATTTTATGTGCAAGGGAAAGAGGGCAAGAATCAAGTGGGATAAGTTGATCCTTCCAATAGAACAAGGTAGTTTGGGATTACCTTATTTGAAAAAGTATTTCAGAGTTACACAGTCAAACTCCTATACATAACACATGCAGAAAGCTATAATTCAAAGTGGAAAGAGATGATGATAAACAGAAGGAAGCTCAAGAAACAAGGAGAGACTGAGCTTTTGGATACAGATCCTTAAGAAGAATAACAATAGCAATACAGAATAATTTATTCATGAAGTAGTAAAAGTACTCTTAAGAACGAAGCCAACACAGGCTTGGAGAAAGGAGATTCTGCTGATAGGAATGACTGCAATTAGCATTACAGTGAATACACAAGAGGGGGGCTGAAATTTACTGGAGAAAACTGGGAAATGAACCAAGTAGTTGTATTAAGTACTTAGAGAGGGAAGAGTAATAAAATAGGAAGAGGCCAAGAATATATATGGACTGCAGGCTAGATATTACCTACTGTATCTAGGATTGATATCAGAGTATTGGAAAAGATCTCCCAGATGTAGAAAACAACTTGAGTGCTTTCTGAAAACATTATCTTTTAGTCACTGAGTAAAAGTATTATGTTTTTATTGCACCTTGTCAGCTTGTCTTCATAGATACACAAGAATCAGGTAAACATTTGCCTTCAGCTACAAGCTTCTCATGATACACTGTGAACATTCATTTGCTTAAGGAAAATTTTTCATTACATTCAGTGTTCCTTTATTTATTTGCTTCCACTAAAGCATATCATACTCTGTATACGTTTACAACCTGTTCTTCACCTCACCAACCTAAGATTACAGCCTATTGTTTTAAAACATTCTGTTGTCCAGGCTTTCTTGTCTTTTTACAGTGCAGTGCCTACCTTTCTTAAAACTAAGCAAGAAGAAAGAAAGTAGGAAAAAGTGCACCTGTTTAGTATCCCTAACACAAAAATAATTGAAAATGCTTTACTGTATAACATGCAGTATATGTCGTGTTTTATAAAAGTGCTGTTAAGAACAAAACTTGTTTTACTTAATGTTACCTCTTTCCTTCCACCTCACCTCTCCTTAATGTTCTTCCAAACGTTAATAACATGAAGTAGGGCATATGCTTTGGAGTTCCATACAAGTTTAGCAAAGTCAAAAAAGTCCAATTTGTACAGGCTTTCTTGTTCAGCATATTTCACAAATGTGATTGTTGCTTTGTAATGCTACATTTATTCATTAATTTCTGAGTTGTGGTTTTCTTCCCGTTTATCTCCATCTCCCAACTCTAGTCTCTGGTTCATTTAAAACATATTCCTGGTTCTTCTAGTCAACTCCTCTGCTTTTCTCTGTCTCTCAAGCATTTTCCTTTGGAACATTTGAAAAGGTTTCACTGGCATAGTCTATCTGTGAGTGTTATTTACCATAAGAATAAGAAGCAGTGCCCCTTCTGTGTAATAGCTCACTTTTTGTTGGATAAAATGTTATATTTCCTCCTTAGCATGTTCCGTATCAAAAAATGACTTTGACCCTCCAGGAAAAAAAAATATTCTGCAGATACCTGGTTATAGTAGCTTGAATGTCACACCTGCCTCTCAACACTCCTTGATTGCTGGAATATATTTACTCCTCTTCTGCCTGGTGTACTGTAAGTAATCATTTTAAACAAACATATTACTGTCACCAATGTTTAGTCCTTCTGACACAGTTTTGTCAGAATTAGCTCTTTCTGATAGTGAGATTGCATCTTTAAAATTAGAGGTCTTGGCTGCTTTCTCGTGGCCAGGTTTGGAGCAAACACACAATCTGCTTTCAGTTAACAACTGCTGTGGAACACCAGTCCTGCTGCTTATTTTTGCTTTTATAACATTAGTATAGTCTGTTCCTTCCAGTTTCTCTGGTACAGCAGAAAATATCCAGTTTTCCCAATGTTCTCTGTCCTCTAACTCTACCATTTTCTGAAACATGTTTCTTTAGCAGTGTCATACTCAGCCTACCTTTTCTTCATTTTGACTTCTTATTTTTTCAGTTTTATCAGCTCTTCTGAGTATCTATTTAAAGCCTTTTGTTGTTTGAGTTGATATACTTCAGTGTTTTGTTAATTTAATCTGGTCTGAGCCCATTTGACTTATCTTTCAAATTAGTGGAAGTCATTTTTTGCACCAAAACTGGAGCTCGAAGTGATTTTTGCTGAACAGATGCAGGGTTTTTCACAGCCACTGCTTTCTCCTCACCTTTTGTGCTGATTTTCTTTCAAGTTCTCTGAATGTCTTCTCTGCTGGCATCCAGTTAGTGCACTTACTGGCCAGTAAATGACATTTACCCAGAAAGACCGTCACTGGCTCTCTTTCTTGAGTTTTAGTTTTCACATTGGAGTAGCTGAAATTAAGGTGTTACTCGGTTTGCAGAGATCTTTGAAGTGTATCTGTTCCTTCTTTTTAATTAATTTCTGGTTTTACAACAGACTTACAATTCAAAATGGTCATTTTCTCAAGTTAGTAAATGACTGGAGCTAATGGCCTTTGTACAATATTTTAAAGGGCTGTGACATTTTTATATCCACATTCCTACTCATGATTTAAAAAAAATAACTCTTTCTAATGATATGTTTCCAGGCCTCTTGAAAAGTGTCACTGTAATACCTACACCTAAACATTCCTCTGGTTCAGATCTTGTGACTCTTTTTGGCTCAAGTCTAGGAGGATATTGAATCACATGGTTTGCTTGCCAGCAACCACCATGGATCCAGAAAAGGCCATAGCATTAGCAAAACTTTTCTGATCCTGACCAACTCGGTCTTCCACTGTGTGGTTGCAGGAGTTCTTACTGGAGCTATCTTCACAGACCTTTCAGTTTCAGTTTCATTAGTCATTCACTTCTCATTAGAAAACTTTCCTACATCTTCTTGGTTCGACTTCTGTAAACTCTTTCATAGATTTTCATTCATATAATACAATCCTCCTCTCAACCAATACTCTTGGTATTTCTTGAGGCTCCATTTTTGGGCCATTACTGTTTGCCATTTATTCTGGTATGATCATGTTTCAGACAACCTTGTAATCTGAAAATCATGCCATTCACCTGGAACCATTTGTGTTGTACTCAGCTCATCCCTTGCTCAGTCATGTCAAGAATGCAAGTGCTTAGGTCTCAAGTCAGTTTTAGTTAAGCCAAAGCAGTGGTGTTTGGGACCCATAAATGGTCAGGTCTTCCCATTAGAACTGGAATCATATGGATTCAGACAGTGTCCTGTGACTACTTTTTATTCTTTATATTCCCTTTGGGGGCTAACTAGATCTCTCACTGACCTTTTCAACTCACAGCTACAATGTTTCTAACACATCTGCTTTAATGCTATAGAAATTCCATAACATTTTCAGCTCACTTATAAATCAAGTCAAGAAGGCAATTGGGAAAGGTGTACTTTTACCCATTCTAAAATAACCCCTTCCCATCACTGGATCCATATCTACTGAAAACTGAAAAACTGCAAAAATTGTGTATGTCACTTCATTTCTGGAGCAGACAGGAGGCTCCAGCTCTGAGAAGCAACTAAGCAAGCAGGTTGGCTACCTATTTCCCAAAGGTTAATTCTTCTCTTCAGCAGATTTCTTCATTTAGACCACTTCATGTCCTTTCAATTCATTTTTGTCAAACAGATATCCAGTTTCTCAGGATCTTCTGACTCCAGAACTTACACTTGTCACTTCAAAATATTCTCTAGTCTTTACTGAAAGTCTCTCTTCTTCTGTCATTCCCCTCCATCTGTAATTCATTTTACCCCCACCCTTCCAATATCTGTATATTCCTGTAACTGTCACTGGCTACTCAAGTTATATTTTTAGCAACAAGATGACTGCAGATGCTGTGGATTTATAATGCAAATAACTGTGTAATTTCAAACTATATAAAGCCATTTCTATTCATTCTACAATGTCAGTTCAACTGTTTTAAACCATGTGTATGCTACTGTTTCAGTTTACCTATTTCTAATGTTCTGTTTTAACTAAGCATATTTTTGAAACTTTGAAAATGGGATACATCAGTCCACCTAAAGTGTATACTTTGCCAGTACCCTCCCTCATGCTGTGTACCCCCTTTCTCCAGAAGGGCATACCAGTCAGTTGAGGAAAAGTGGAGATAAGTAGGGACACTGATTTACTTGTTTACAAAATACAAATGAAATTGTGTTTTATTAGATGCATAGAAGATGATAAAACTCAACTTGAGAGATGTTGGAGCCTAACTGGAATGGATTTTGCATGACTGAAGACATTTTTTAGGACAGCTAGTTGGGTTTGCATAAAGGTTGGAAGTTAGAGAAGCTGTTGACTGTGGCTTTTTACTGAGAAGTTGATGTCATACTGCTGTTAAGGGAAAAAAAGGGGTCAAATGAAATTTGAGAGAATGCAGTTGAAGTGTACAGACAGATGATATGTACTGATCATAGGTTCATAGGTAGATACTAGGCTATCTGCCTGAAGGCATTTATAAGCCTAGCCAGAATGTGTTGGCTTTCGCCACCCCCTTAGATTAGTTCCCTGTGCCTCTGTCCAGCAGAGCCACTGAAGTGATCCATGAGGTAAAATTTGTTTCCCATCCACTCTTCAAGGCTTCTCTTGAAGAGTGTTAGTGAGAAGCTCTGCTAATGTAGATTGGAATCTTATTCCAAAGCATGGGAAGTCTCTGGGACAGGAATCTATCCCTCCAGCACATTCTGTTTATTGTTGTGGTGAGGTTTAGATCCCTAGAGCGTGTGGCTCTAGGGGATAAGGTTTTCTTTAGGTGGAGCATGTCCATCATTTCTGGGTTGGACATGGCCTTGTATGTCAGGCAGAGATCACCTATGAGTAGGCTGTATGCAACCGAGTACAACTGGAGTTTCTTCAGTCGAGCTGCAGAGGGCATCTGTTTAAGGCCAGTGATCCTCTTGGTGATGTACTTCTGTGGTCTTTCCAGCTGTTGCAGGTGTCTTGTAAGGTACATCCCAAATGGGGCGTTGTACTCTATGATGGGTCTGATGAGTGATAAGTAGAGGGGCACAATGACCTCTTGTGATCTGGATGCGAACCCTTTTGTGATTAGATGGTCCACATAGAAGGATTTTCTAACCACTTTGGCACTGTGATTATCAAAGGAGAGATTACTGTCTACTTAGGTCCCCAGATCCCGTATTATGTCGTCCATATTTAGGGGACTACCACCTATGTGGTAGTTTGTGGGTACTTGGTTTTTTCAAAAGGGGATGACTATGCACTTTTTGGCATTTAGCTTGAGGCCATGATTTTGACACCCGGTATCTGTCTCAATGAGACCCTTTTGGAGGATGTCTGTGTCAGCCGGAGAGTCAGTTATAGCCCCTAGTTTGCAGTCATCTGTGAACTTGGTCAGCCATAGTCCTCCTGTGCTTGCCTGTACCTCTGAGAAGTATATGCCCTGGGGAATGCCACTTGTAACCGGTTTAGAGTTGGAGCTAGCTCCTGCAACTCTCACCATGTGCATTCTGTCCATGAGCCAGTTGGCAACCCATCTTGTGATGTAGGGGTTTATGTTCAGGCTGGTGAGCTTGTCTATAACACCAGAATAGGGGAATGGTGTCGAAGGCCTTTGCGAGGTCTAGTTAGGCTGTGTGTTGCACCTTTCCCTCATCTATAGCCTTGGTAACTGTCTCCAAGAAATCCACCAGGTTTAGGAGGCATGATCTGCCCTTAACAAAGCCGAACTGGGTAGGGTCCAGTGTTTGGAGTTTCCCAATGTCTCTCTTAATGAGTCCCATGATGATGCACTCCACAGCCTTGCAGACCAAGTTAGTCAAGCTTATAGGGTGATAGTTCCTGGGGTCTGTTGTGGAGCCACCTTTGTGGAGCGGAATAACCGTTGCTGTGTACCACTCTATGGGTATGTAGCCTGTGGAGAGGCTGAGTTTGAACAGTGTGTTTAGGTGTGGGGTTAGTTCGTCTTTGAGCTCATGTAGGATGCAGCCTGGGACACCGTCCATTCCCATTGATGCTGTGTTTTTGGCTTTGGAGAGGGCTGTTTTAACCTGAGTGTCTGTGATTTCAGGGTCTCTACATTCTTCTGGTATGGTTATGGGCCCTTTTGGGGTGAGAGGGGGGTGAAGTTTGCACTGAACCTGTCTGTCAGGATGTTGGTGATATCGGTCGTTCAGTGTATTTTGTGCCATTCTGCACTAACTCTGAGCAGTTCTGAGCATTGCCACTTAGATTCTTGACATAGCTAAAGAATGCCATGTGGTTATCTTTGGAGTCCTTGGCAATATTTATTTCGAAGCTCACCTTGTATGATTTTTATGAGGGATTGTAGTTTCTTGCTGATACTGATCAGGGATGTCTTCCCTTCTTGGGATTTTACTCTTTTCTGTACTAGTTTCATCCTTCTATTGTATAGCTTGTTTATGGCAGGGGTCCACCAGACTGGTTTCCTTTTCATAGAGGGGAGTGAGTCTTGGTTTTGCTTGGGATAGCATGATCCATGCATTCTTGTAGGTGCCCGTAGAATGCATTAGTAAAGGAATTTGCAGCTTGGATAGCGTTATCCTTTAGCATGGGGGCTTTGAAACTTTCCACCTCGGTCTTAAGTAACGTGAAGTTTGCTTTTGAAAAGTTTTTTATGGTGGTTTCCTTGTCAGGGAGTGGGGGTGGAATGTGGATATCCAAAGTGATTTGTTTATGGTCAGATCTAACCTGCAAGGGGTTGACTTCCGGTGTGGAAAACAGGTCGCCCATGTTGGTGATGACCAGTTCCAATATGTTGTCACCTCTGGTGGGAGTGTTGACCAGTTGTTCTAGGGTGTTCCAAGTTTATAAATTCTAGGAAATGTAGGGCAAGGGAGTTAATACTTGAGTACTTCTCCCAGTTAATGTTTGGATAATTGAAATCTCCCAATATTAGGGTGTTTGGTAGAACTTTTATGTTTCCCAGTGTTTCCAGAAGTGCGGAATGGGGGTCCTGGGACATGGTGGGTGATTTGTAGCAAGCTACAATTTGAATTGCAGCTTTGCCCGTTGTTAGTTGCACGTGGATGATATCTGAAGCATTGTGCTGTGCCACTAACCTGGAGGTGTGGGTATCCTTGATGAATATGGATATGCCCCTGCCTTTTGTATTTCGGTCCCGGTTCTGTGCCTGAAATGTATGGTATGAGTTGTAGCGTGGTAGTGCTGGAGGTGCCCTCTGGAGCCTTAAACCAAGTTTCTGTTACTGCACATATATCGATTTTCTCCATACTGAGGAGTGCTTCGAGTGCGTGCATTTTGAGGTTTAGACTTCTGGCATTGGGTAGCATTGCCCTCAGTTTTTTGTTACTTGTGCTATTTACGGTGGTGGGGTTTGTCTTTTAAGCCTTGCCTAAAAAAGGCACTGTGGGGTTGGCAAGAGCCTTGGCCAGTATTCCAAAGCCTAAGGGTGATAGGTGCAAGCCATCTCTAGTGAAGCAGCATGGCTTGTCAAGCATGTCATCCCAGGTGACAGACACTGGATCCCCTTTGAATGACATCAGAAACTTAGCCAATTGTTGAAATTTAAAATTTTTTCTTTATACCGTGGTATCATTCTTGGTGAGGGCAGGATGCTAGTCAGGGTCATACCGACCTGGGCTATGTGATCAGAGAGCTCTTCCATGTCTCTTTTCATGTAGTCCAGGGAGGTACGGCTCAGGTCATTTACACCAACATGGACAATGACAGAGTCATATTTGTACTTTTTCTGGAGTGACCTGAGTACTTGTGTTATGTGGCGGATCCTGGCACCCAGCAGGCAGCTAACAGTAACCTTCTCCTTATTCAGCCTAGTGAGTGGGACGTCAGTGTGCCTGACTATAGAGTCACCTATTACTAGTATGTTGGCTATGTTATTTTGCCTTAAGGGTTGTGATTGCATGGCACACTGGTTTTGTGAAGTATGTGTTTCATGATTTGTGTTGTGGGGGTGGAGGTTGCTTGGATGTCTGCTTTGGAGGTCTCTGTTGCTTTTGCAGATTTTTATTTAGAGCCTCTGAGTATGTTTTCGTGTATTTATGTATGTTTTTTGACGGTGCTGGTTTAATGGGTCTATGTGAGACTGGTGGTGTGATGCAAGTATTTCCCTTCTCCTCTTGACTGTCTGATCCAGCCTTGGCTTGAGAGAGCTTAGCCTCCAGTTTGGCTGTATAATTGCATCTCTCACGTGTATGTGTTTGGTGGTAGGAGGAGAGGGTTGTCTGTGTACATGAGGCAGTTGTAACATTGCCTCAAAATGCCCACATTCACCAGCTGGACTGGAGAGTATGCCTGAAGCTGCCGTTTGGACATGCCTGGATAGGTACAGTGAACTGTTTTACTGAATGGCTGGTAAGGTTGAAAAGAGAGCCTTGTCCTTCTGTACAGTATAGGATGGTCTAGTGCTAGGGTTTATAACTGCTTGCTATGAGTTTTGAGCAAGTGCTGGGCTGAGAAATGAATGGCTTGAGTGCTTAAGTTGAAAGTTTGTCTAGTTCCAAGGGAAAAATTGAAGAGGAGACTTTGTGGAGCCGGGAATAGTTATACCCTAGCAAACCAGTGCCGCCTGGCCTCCAAAACCAGGCAAATGCGGTATTTATAGCAGGGAAATGAAAGAGAGAGAAATTAGCCCAAAATGGCCAATAAACTACTAATTTCTGGGCTGAAACCACTCCCTCAGGGACAGATAGGCTGCTCAAAGTTTCCCTCTCTCACAGGTGAACAGAGAAACTCCCTTCTATCCAGGTAAGGTATGGGCAAACACAGACATTTGTAACACAGCCCTGAATTCAGCACTTAACCTGAAAACTGCACTATACTAGCTTAGAAAGGTGGGAAACGAGTATGTTTTTTTGTTATTTGTTTTTTTCAAAAAATAAAGCAGATACAATCAAAAAAACTCTTTAAATGCACAGAAAATGATACTTATTGTTATACATCTCAGATCAGTGTTGTAGTCAATACCACTAGTAATAAAGTAGGAAGAAACACAAGTGCCAAAAAATATACTTATCAATTTATATCTTGAGTTGTTTCAGTAGCACTCTGTCAGAACTCAATTAGATTCAAGCAAAACTATGTATCCTTTTAGCTTTACTGGTGAATAGATGTGGTAAATTTCCTTTGTTTCTAATAGAAAAGTAGTGACTTGGAATATAATGGCATTCTGAGCAAAGGCTATTTAAAAAAGCAGTGTCTGATGTGGGAATTTGAGGTGATTATGTAAGTATGAATGAGTACTATATGCTCTGAAAATGCCTTTTTGGATGAGATGATTTTGGGATGATTGCAGCATGGAGGTCACCTAAGTTTGATAGTAGTTTAGTCATTTTTAAAATATAAAACTCAGGAGATATGAGCCCTTGTACCTTGATAATAAGGCATGTTATAAGACTTGACTACCTTGATGGCTGTATTCTGAATACGACAATTTGAGATAACCTGTAAGGTTTGAGGGAGGCTATGCATTTTCTTCATTCACTTATCTTATGGCAACAGGCTGGGCATTACAATTCTTGTAAGTTGATAAAAGGTTAGTAAGATGGTTGGAAGGTGACACCAAAGGGAAAAGTTCTTACATGAGAGTTGGAAAGCGATCATGTTTGGAAAGTATTTTTACATTTTTCACTTTAGCTTCCACAATGTATGTTCTGCATACCTTAAGTTTAATAGTAAAGTATGTAGTAATTGTGTTTCAAGAAGGTGGGATCTGGAGTGTAGGTGAAATTCAAGAGGGGAGAAAGTTATCAGTGTGATTAGAACAAATTTGGATTATGTTGTACATTAAAAGAGTGCATGCATCTCGTATAGAAGGTTGACTGAAAGTTATTTTGGCTTGAGAGTAATGAAGAGTGCTGTACCAACATGCACTGTTTCCCCGTATTCAGGGTAAAGGCATAAATATTATTCTAATGGGTGGGCTGGGTTTTAAAAAGTAGTCAAATGTACATTTTTGGCACCACAGCATCCATTAATATGATGAAGTTTTTGTAATAGGTGGGTTGAATAAAAAAAGTAGTCTGGCTTAATATTTTTGTTTGGCAGAGTATGTATGATTGTAACATACCTCTCAACCTCTTAGAGCAAAAAAGTTGGAGAAAGCCATAAATAATGGGAGGGGGACAATGGCCCAAAAATAGGAACACTTTTTAAATATTGATCTTATTACAGGCATAGAAAGTTGACAGAATAACAGGTTTTGCATTAGCATGAATTTTCTGAAGGGTAGGAAGTCTGAAACTGAAATGTCTGTCATTATTTTTTGACTTCAGTCTTCAGTGATTTTCCAGAAAGCCACAATTTTAAGAAAAACGGATAAAAAATATGAGGCAAAAATCTGAACATTCTGCGAAAATCTGTACAGTTGAGAGGTATGGGTTGTAATGATACAGTTTTTGGATTAGTGTTACAGTCAGTGTATGCAGCAGACTAAGGTCATTATTTGGAGTTGAATGGCCTAATAATGTAACTGTATTCATTTATGGCAATGTTTTAATGGCTTAATGGATAGTAAGTGTAGGTGATTTGTTTTAAAAACCGTCTAAATTAATTTATAGAAGGGATGCATGTGTCTCTGTGCCATGATTAATTAAGGAACAGGAGTTGTTAGTCAGGCTTATTCAAGTCCTGATGAAAATGAAGACCATGTAATAATTTCTTGAGCCGCGGGGGTAAGAAAAATTATTTTTATCCACAAGATCATTTTTGACATTGTCATTTCAACTGTGTGTGTGTGTGTGTGTGGGTGGTTTGGTGGTGACATGAATAGAAGAGTTATTATGAATACCTTGGGGAAAAAAGAGCCAAGAAAAAATTTCACACAGAAGGCAGTAGTGGTGACCTTGTATGCATCCCAATCAAACCAGCAGTTGTAATTTTAGGCTGTGATTTGGGAAAGGCAGACATTGTGGTGATGTGACATAAATAGAACAACGCCATTATCAGCAATGAGTTTATCTAAGTTAAGATTTCCACATGTATGGATAATTAAGTGAGCCTCGCTCTGAATATTTATTCTGACAATATGGATGTGTTTATAAAAATAAGACTGGGTGTTTTGCTGTTATTGTACAGGTGGATTGCTGCATGGTAGATGGAGGAGTATCATTTAGCACATGATTCTGGCGTTAATGCTACTAAGAATGGTTTGGGTCCTATGTATATTGTGGTTTAGCTAGTCACTTGTGACCTTAAACTATACAAAGGCCCTGCCATAATGTTGGACTTTCTTTCCAAAATTTCACCTCTGAGATCTAGAAAAGGTATTAGAACAGGTATATTTAAACTGGTGAAAGGAGCAAAGTCTGAGTTCAAATCTTTGCTGCAGTAGATTTCTCTATAAATAAAATAAAACATCACTGGTCCATCTGAGTTTAACAAATTGCCATTTTTTCCCTATATTTACAGAGATTATTTTTGCAAACAAAAATGTATGCCTTCCATTTGAAGAATTGCAGTTTTGTGTTATGTTTTATTTTATTCTTCTACCCATCAGATAATGAAGTGCTTGCATGGGGTAATAATGCCATGGGCCAGTGTGGGCAGGGACATACCTCCACCCCCATCACAAAGCCGAAGAAAGTGATTGGTTTAGAAGGTGTGAATGTGCAGCAGATTACGGCTGGCAGATCTCATAGTCTGGCCTGGACAGCCTTGCCTACAGACAGGTAACAGAGTAAAAGATACTGTTGTAAATACAGACATTTGAGATGTTAACTCACATGATGTTATCTTTGTAGGAAGACGTGCTTTTAAATGAGATGTGTTAATATACTTGTAGTGAATTGCTAATATTTACTTGAACTGAACTCTCTTGAAATGTCTGCTCTGATTAATTTCTCAGAAGCTATAGCTAAGTGAAAAAAGTAGATGCTGAGTTTGCATAATGCTGTCTGAAATGCCATTCATTGTGTATTGTCATGGCCATCGCATATACTCTTTCTTTTAGTGAATGATCCTTTAAGCTTTGTCCACCAGAAGAATCCTCTGCAGCTTGAATGTGTTACTGTAAAGGACAGTGACAATACTGAGTTGCCTTATACTGTTTACTTTGTTCGCTGTAAAATACTGCAGGGTTTTTATTGCAAAGGGTCACTGTAACAATAAACCATGACTTTAGGGCTACTTCTCACTCAGCATTTTACATCCTGGGCAGATTTATCTGCACTCGTTTGCCATTTACCTGTGCTAAACAGAATCATGTTAGTATCAATTAAGTTTCATTTTTTTTTTTTTCTTAAATTGTGAAATGTAGCTTGAAGCCACCATAAAAATAGGGATAAAATCATTTTTGCTTTGGGGGCAAAACCCTGTGTGCCTTCATGTGAGGGCCTTCCTTATACACCCTTACCTATATATGCCAATTCTGCTATTGCACATCAGTGGGGAATATTGTAAGACCTGATTGCAGCACATAGCAGGAATGCACAGTATAGCTGTATGCTGTTTCAATTAACCACATTAAAAAAATCCTCCTAAAAAGCTACTCACTGAAACTACTGAGTGCTGGATAGTCTCCTTTATCTCCATGGAGATGTTCAACAAATTATGTGGAATCCTAGTTGATTGGCGAGACAGCTGCAGATAGGCTGTGTGATTGAGAGGTTTTTTTTTGTTTTGTTTTTTTTCTTTTCTTCCTGCTGCCTGCAGAGATTCACACCGTGATTTATTGCAGATTCTTTATCAGGGCTGTGATTCATGTCAGTTTTACCATTATTCTTCTTTCACCACATTCTGGTAGCTAATGTTTTTTTTCCCTTAAGTAATTATATTTTTATGGTGTTATCTTGAAGTGCTTCAGTTTTTTTTCCTGTAGTAGATTAAAATAAATTGTATTACACTGACAAATAAATGTAAATTTCTAAGATGTTCTCATTTAAAAATAAAGTGCAAATGTGTTTTTTTTTTGTTTGTATTTTTTACTGTTTCTTTTTGTTACAATTATGCCCTCAACTTGTAAATTGGTCTTTTTTATTCTAAAATGTGTAGATTTTACTTCAGCCAATCTCTAAGTTTAATAAAGTGATGATCTGATGCTGTCACTTCTGTCCATTCTTCAATGGATGGGTTTTCATATCTAACCTTAGATCTGACTTTGGCCACTCTAGACTTCAGGATCCATAGCTCAGGCTCCTCCCCTTGCCCATAATCCCCTGCTATTCCCCACATTAACCCAGATCTTGTTTGCAGCTCGTAGAGAACACACATGGTTCCTTGATCAGACTCACCTAAGTTGTAGTATTTTCTTTCATATATAGATATATCTCTACAATTCTGTCTCTCTATATAGTTTTCCTTCTCACATAGCTCCCTTACCCAGAAGAAAAAAAAAAACTACTCTCCTCGCACCTTTTGTGCCTTAGCTTCCTGTTGTGGTATTATTGATAATCTTGTTTTCTTATTATTATTACTATTATGGCTTTTCTTTTTGGAAGTGGTCTTTCGGAAAGAGCAAAGACTCAAGAAAGCATTCCCCCGACCATTGCTCATCCTCAGTGGCTTCTTTGTCTTCATCCTCTAAGCTCTGTAAAGCATCAGCTCTGACTCCTCCAGATCCGATAGTTATAGGATCTCGAACTTCTCTCTTGCCCGGAGCTGAGATACTTGGCAGAGTGAGCTTTGGCCTGTCATCCCTACCTATGGTCACTCCTACACCAAACTGCATTCTGGGTTCAGCACTCTTGGATCCAAGCATCTCCCAGGGATTGTCCTCATTGGATCAGACCTGGTTGGCTTTCACTCCAGCATCTCTGATCTAAGCAGTTCTGATCTCCTAAGGTCCAGAAGGATACCAGTCCTGAAGCATCAGTGCCAGTTCCAGTGAGCAGGGATCGATTCCGAAGTTATATGAGGCTTCCCTTACTCTCTGATCTTCTGTGCTGAATAGCTTGGCTGCAACGCCTGTCTCTAAGAGCTGACTTTGTTCCTGGGATAAGTCTAGTTAGGATACTTTAGCTCCTACTGATGTGACATTGGGTTCCCATTCGGCTTATGCGTTCGAGGTGGTCAAGAGAGCATTCTCTCCTTTTCTGGGGAACAGATCTTCCTTAATTTTTTGGCTCTGTGTGTCCCACATTGAAAGGCCTTGGCTCCTGATCCTGCTCCTATTATCCCACCTTGACAGCTGTTTCCTCCGAGCCTTGAGATGGTCCATATTCAGAATCCCCCCACTGTTCTGAGTCCTTTCCTGAGCATCCCCCCACAAGGCTTCTCAGAAACATGTGTAAGGGGAGGCACCTCAACTCCCCACAGGAGGCACTCACCAAAGGCACAGATTTCAATGAAGAGGAGGGTTCCCCACATCAGCACTTGTGGATGTATCATTCAGGGAGATCCTCGAACTTTTGAGACAGAAATGTAGTTGGTCAGCGAAAGCCCCCTGCCCAAGTGGAATCAGAGTTTCTTGAGGCCTTCAGATCCAGCTTGGCTACTTCTACTGATGTGATGGTGTATCTAATTTCATGGAGGGCATGGAAAGATCTGGATGTGACAGAGCCTGTTCTGTGCAAACCTGGTAAGGTTCATGTTACACCAAATGTTTGCCAAAATTGGAGCAAGGACCCTGCAATGGATGCCATGGTAGTAGCAGCGGTCACCATAAAGGAACTGGACAAAGTCCAGTTTTAAAACCCAAAAAATTTAAAACCATTTGGTTTTAAATTGGGAGTGAATGTCTTTTAATTTTAACACTGATGAAGAGTCCTGAGTGGCTTGGAAGCTCTTTTGTTTTCTAATAAATGTATTCTAATGGTTGGACCAGTGGTTTATTACTTTTGAGATCCAGTATATTGGCAGACAGTTTGAGCAGGAACATTCTGTTTCCACATAAATGGTCCTTGAATCCAAGAGTTGTCGTTCGGATTTTTTTAGTGCTTGGGCACTCCATGTTGCAGTCTGTTTGCATCCCAGTTCAGCACCAAGTACAGCAGCTGTTATGCCGTACTTCCTTCTCAGAGACAGTCACCCAGGGATGTTCTTCTGTATACTTGGCCACTGAGTTTTTGTACGCCTCTTCCCTGACAATAGTTTCTTCAGGTGGCAGCCCAGCTTTCAGACACTCATGTTAACAGTATGACTTCTCCAATTTCCAAAATAACCAGAAATCCAAAGTTTTCAGATAGAGTACTGTATATATTTTTTTCTTCTCAAAAATCGTCTGTGTATTGGGTGTAAGCTAGGATGTACAAATGCTTCAGTTGTTGGGATACCTCTAAGGGTTTGGATCCCTTTTCAACCCCTTTGGTTGTCATTCTGGACTTACTAGCAAATTTGTTTAATGCAGGATCCAATTATTATACTATTAAGGTGCAATTGGCAGCTTTTTCCAATTTTCACATTGGTAGGAGCAATATAGTGCTGGCTGCAGAAGTGTAGCTGGTTCAACTAGTGCTTTGGCCAGTATTATGAACAAGGCGTGTTTTCAGGGTGCCTACATTCCTTCAAGAAATCGGCAGTGCTTTTTTTCTTCTGAAAATGGCAGAGATGGAATTCTGTTTTTTCTTTAGTGGTGAGTACCAGTTTCAGTTAGCTCCCAATCACAGGGACATGATGCTGTTTCTTGAAGATACCAAAAGATGATCTCACCAACTTCATTGCTTATCAGAATGTTGCCTTGTCAGCATCTTTGTTGCCTAATTTGATGATCAGCGAAGTCATTTGGACTGAGCAGGATTCTATAGTGGGTTCCCTGCGGTCAGCATGACCCTGGTTTGTTGAATGATAAAAGAATTCCTTAAGGTGAATCAGACTTAAGAACTTTAAGGTGGATAGGCTAGCTTCAGTATATTCTTTCAAGTTAGCCCCATAGCAGATTTACAAGTGGCCTTCTAGCCTGGAGGTGTGTTCACTGAGCTCAAAAACCAGGCATCTCATCAAAGCCTCTGCTACTTTATTTTAATTTTATTAGACCTCAGTGGCCTAATGGATAAGGCACTGGCATCATAAGCCAGGGATTGTGGGTTCAAGTTGCATATGGGGTGATGTAATCTTGAAGTGAAAGGGTTTGGCATAATGGTTAAGGTCTTTACTTCACAGATGCAAGGTACATGATTTGATTCTAACCTTTGGTTATTGACGTCACAAGTAATAGTCTGCTGACAGAGATAGTCTTTTACTCGTGTGCCTTTTAATAGCATCCTATTGCCCTAAATAGTTTTGCAAGGTCTCTGTTATAACAGCAAAGTTATCAGTATTATTTTAACAAGGGCCTATGCTGTAACTTACATCAACTTATGCACAACAAAACCTGCACAGGCCTAAGTTGCCCACAAAGGATAAAAATGTGGAAATGAAAATTCCTTTATCTTCAAACAAAATATGATCTTTGTCATTTGTACATACCCTCCTCCTTAATACTGCTGATACATTTTTTTGTCTATGGCTAAGCATCTATTTTAGAGGAAATATTTTGGTGGTCATGTAAACAATTTCTCCTTTAAAATAGAATCCTACAAATGTTAGTTTCTTACTTTTATCAAATGTACAGATGGAATTTCAGTCTGTGTTATGCTACAGTCATTTTCAGGAAGAACAAGAGGTAATCATTGATTTTTATTTGAAATGGTTTACTTCTTGTAGCCTTTATTTTCATTGTAGCAGCAGCACTTGAGCAGGCTTTAATGTAATGCAGCCTTGAAAAAGATTAATTTATTTTCTATTCTTTTGTGGGTGCTTGTATATGGATGCTTTTATGCACATTATATTTCAAGCTAAAATTCTGCAGTTATTTTAAACAATTCTTATTTATACCTGTATTATTTTATGAAAAATTATATTGCTTATCCATCGATCTCTGTATCTCAGTATAAAATGATACAACCATCAGTTCACTCACTGTTGATGTTTTTATCATCATTGCTTCTGACACCAATAGTGTTCTTGCCGCAGATGCTCATACCTGAAACTTTGATGCTAATGATGTAATGCGATCCTATCTCGCCTACATTCTTGACTGATGGGATTCGGAGCTGAGAATTGGCTCCGACTCGGCCGATACAAAAGCACAAAGTCTCTCATTGGCTGGGCCAACCCCCTATCCCAGGATGCACCACGCCCAAACTCCCAGATCTCGTTGCCACTTCTGAAGTAACGACGTGGTCTCGACTTGGCTGTGGCTAAGTACCCTTCTTTTTTGGCCTTTTTGGTCGTTTTTGCTCGTAGCTTTAAAATTTTATTACCAAACAGCTATTTTAATAGCCATCTCATTCCCATTGTGTTTGGCTGTGTATGTTCTAGTTGTTGTGTGATTCCTTCTGTTTCACGGGCTAGGCCCGTTTAAGTTAGAGGGCCTTTGCCCTATTACTTGTTGAGCGTTTTAGTTAGAGCTCTTCCCTCCCTTCCCTCCTTGTGTTCCGAGTGCTTGTGAGTTATGTCTGGCAAAGAGAGAGAGCATAAGCCATCCAGCTTCAAAAAATGTTCGAAATGTGGCTATAAAATGTCTTTAACAGATGGCAATGCCATCTGTGTTTATTGCTTAGGGGCCAAACACTTGCAAGAATCTTGCAGTGTTTGCCATGCCTTCTCCTCTCGTGTACTTCAGGAGAGAAAAAATAAGTTGATTTTGAAAGGTTTAATAAAACCAGCCTTTCAGGAAGCTATTTCTTCTCCCTCTTCGAAATCGAAGAAGTCGTCGTCTTCGGCTCCGACAAGTCCGTCGGAGCCACCTGAAAAAAGAACTAAAACTTTGTCCTCTTCCTTGGCTCCACTGGTCTCGGAGCCGCAGGATAAAGGATCTATGTCGGGGTGTTCTTTCTCGGCTCCATTGGTCTCTGAGCCGCAGGAGAGAAGATCTAGGTCTCGGTTTCCTTCCTCGGCTCCATTGGTCTCGGAGCTGCAGGATAGAGACTTCGAATCTGAGTTTGCCTCTGCTCCATTGGTCTCGGAGCCGCAGGTGAGAGGTTCGGCTCCAGGGTCGGTTTCGTTGGCTCCTGAACCGTCGGCGCCGAAGGGGTCTCTGTTCTGGTCGAGTCTTCCTTGGCTCCAATCCTTCTGGAGCCAATTAGGAGTCAACATTCTAGTATTGCCTCAGAGCCGGTAGGAAGAGTTTCTCGGCCCCCATCTGTTTCCTCCAGGTCCTCCAGGCTTTCAGATTCGGATTTAGATAGGGTGGTCCAGAGGCTCCTCCAGTCACCTGTCTTATCCAAATTATTTTCAGCTCCAGCCCAGCGGCCAGAGCCAGCCATTTCGATACCGTTTCTTCCTCCTCCGACAACCTTGGTGTTGTCGGAGACTGAGTTCGCAGAGTCGGGTGAACTCCCTGAGTCTGTTCCGAGACCCACTGTTAGTCTGTCGGCACCATCTTCAGCTCCAACCCTTTCTGTTCCTTCCAGGGGTTTCGGCTCTCAGGTGTCCTCTGCCGAGCCCGAGGGGGATTTGTTGGGGATTCTGGTTTCGGTCCCGAGTCTCCCACTTGGCGCCTCGGCTAGGGGGACCCCGACGCCGGTCATGGTCTCGCAGGCGGGCCTTTCTTCAGATTCTGGTGGACCCGCCTTCGAGGCTATGAGGAGTGCACTGGACAAGTCTCTAGTGACTTCACCGGAATCTGCGACTCCTTCCCTAGACAGGGTGACTGGAGCTTCTGGTGCCCCCTATCTTCGGACAGCGTGGCTTTGAGGCCTGAGGGTTCCTCCATGCGTGGTCCCCCCTTTTCCGAGGAGCCTTCAGAGTCCTTGCCTGAAGAGCACCCCCCCTGGAAAAAGTTGTGCAAGAGGAAGCACATAGACTCCCCAGATGAGTCTGTCACCTCAGACACCGACCTTGATGATGCGGAAGGGTCCCCCTAAGTCGTCCTCTGATGATGTCTCGTTCTCCAATGTCCTGGAGATCTTGAGACAGAGGGGCGACTGGCTGTCCAAAACCCCTTCCGCGGAGGAATCGGTCTTCCTCAAGACCTTCGGAGTCCAGCCTTCTGCCTCCTGGGTGTCTCCACCCTTCGATGAATTACTGGACCTTATTTGTCGAAGGGTGTGGGAACACCCTGATTCTGTGGAGCCAGTTCCTTCTCGCCCCAACAAATTTTTATCAGCACCCCCGGGCAAGGAGTTTCTAACCAAGGGAGTTCCGGTGGATGCTATGGTGGTGGCGTCTGCCACCCAGCAAGATGTGGCAGAGGCGTCTACGTCTATCCATCCTCCTAACAAGGAGTCCAGGAGCATGGATAGGTACGGGAAGTGTACCCTGACTTCAGCGACCTTTACCCTGCGGTCGTTGAATTATTTGTGTCATTTTACGAGGCTCCAAAGGGATCTTATTAAGGAGTTAGGAGATACCCTGTCAGGTAACGTGCCTGAGGCCTTGACGCAGTCTGTCAACGCCCAGCTGTCTACCCTTTCGTCGATTGTTAACTCATCCATGAGGCTCATATCGTATGCAGCCGAAGGGGCGAGTAGGGCAGCGAGTTCGGGCGTAGCCCTTAGGAGGCAAGCCTGGATGCGCTTGTGTCACTTTGCGGAGGCTTTCAAGTCTTCTTTCACAAACTCTCCATTCGATGGGTCCTCTCTGTTTGGACCTAAGGTGAAAGACACACTCACTAGATGCGAGCAGGAGGGCAAGACTTTGTCTGCCGTTGGGGCATGTTTTTCGCTCCCTTTGAGACCTTATCCCAAGGCTCGGAGGGGTGGAAAGATGTGGTTCAGGAAGTCCCAAAAGTCTTCCCCTGCCCATCAGAGTGACCCCCCTTCCAGAGGCAGAGGAGGGGGAAACTATTCTGGAAGACGTTGCCCTAGAGGCGGCGGTGGCCCCCGCAACACAGGAGACCGCAAATCCTTTCGTGGTTCCTCCTTCCAGTGTCCCTGAGGGACGGCCCGACTGTGCATCTCCGGAGCCAGTCAGGGGTCGATTTTTGGAGCATCCAAGGGCCTGGGGTTCCATCACCCAGGATCAGTGGGTGTGTATCATCGTCGGAGGTTACACCATCCCCTTTATCCGTCCCCCTCCACCATCAAGGAGAATCCCGGACGTGCCACCCAGTCAGTGGGATCAAGCAGCCATAGAGGTCGCAAAGCTGCTCGAAAAGGGAGTTATCCAGCCAGTCCCTGCAGACCAGACCAGATTAGGACCTTACTCAAAGTTTTTTTGGTGCCCAAAAGAACAGGGGACTTGAGACACATTCTGGACCTCAGCCGCCTAAACCGCTTCGTAAAAAAGTCCAAGTTGTGGATGGTCACGTTACAATCCATTTTCCCATTGCTGGAAAAAGGAGTATGGATGTGCTCCATCGACCTCAAGGACTCTTATTGTCATATCAAGATAAACAGACCGTCCAGGGTTCACCTATGCTTCCGCCTAGGAGCCAGTCACTTCCAGTTCAGGGCCCTGCCCTTTGGTCTCACCACAGCCCCCAGGGTGTTTGCCAAATGTCTGGCAGTGGTGACGGCTCACCTGAGATGTCTGGGATTCCAGGTGTTTCCATATCTAGACGACTGGCTCCTCTCTGCCCCCACCAGGCATCTTCTCACTCTAGCCATGAGTGCCACCATCGATTTGGATCATTTTTAGGGATTACATTCAACTGGGAAAAGTCTGTATTGCTGCCATCACAGCGTGTTGCCTTTATAGGCGCAGAGCTAGACTCTGTAGAGATGCGAGCATTTCTTCCAAGAGAGAGGATGAAGATTTTACAGGACCAAGTACTAGCCTTGCTACCTCGACGGAAAGCCCCAGCCAGGATGATTCTTCAGCTTTTGGGATCGATGGCCGCTTCCATTCTTTTGGTCCCTCTGGCAAGATTGCATATGCGAGTTCTCCAATGGCTCCTGTCGACCCAGTGGTCATACCAACAGCTGCCACTATCCCACCCGATTCTCATCACGGAATCCTGCCAGCGGGACCTTCGCTGGTGGCTCCTCCCCTCCAACCTCAACCAAGGGAGATCATTCTGTCTTTCCCCTCCAGTTGCCACAGTGACCCCGGACACCTCCCAGATAGGGTGGGGGGGCATTATCTGGGCAGGACGGTCCAAGGCACATGGCAGGATCACAAAACCCATTTGCACATCAGTGTGCTGGAAATGAGGGCAGTGCTTCTAGCGTTGCAGGCACTGCACAGCTCTCTTCCCAAGGGTACCATCGCAATATTCTCTGACAATATGTCAGTGGTTTGGTACCTAAACAAGCAGGGAGGAACCAGGTCTTACCCCCTTTGCAGAGAAGCCATGAGAGTGTGGAACTGGGCGATCGCTTCCCAGAGGTTTCTGATGGCAACGCACATTCCGGGGAAGTCCAATGTGGTAGCAGACAGGCTGAGCAGAGTTATCCTGATGCCTCACGTGTGGTCCCTGAACAACCAGGTAGCAGCTCGGATCTTCTACAAGTGGGGGTTCCCTTGCTGCGACCTTTTCGCCAGTCCCTGGAATGCGAAGTGCAACAATTTCTTCTCCCTAATCCCTCCTCGGGGGGAGTCACCCAGGGACGCTCTTGTCCACAATTGGCCCTTCGGTCTGCTCTACGCCTTCCCTCCCGTCCCTCTACTGCCAAAGGTGATTCAGAAGGCGATCCGCCTGGGAAGCAGAATGATTTTGATCGCTCCACACTGGCCCCGCCAAGTTTGGTTCCCCTTCCTTCGGAAGTATGCAGCGGAAGGTCCTTGGATTCTGGACCCAGTTCCAGACCTCCTGACTCTGCAGTCGGGTCAGCCCCATCCTTCACTACGGACTCTCAAGCTAGCGGCTTGGCTGCTCCACTTCTGACCTTAGTCAGACAGCATATCCTTTTGCCGGAGGTGATCCGAATTCTGTCTTCCTCCCACAGGGCTTCCACCAAGGAGTTATATTCCAGTAAAAGGAAGAGATTTGCCGTTTGGGCCCAGCAGTACAACCTTGACCCTTTGACAGCTCCGGTATCGGCAGTATTAGATTTTCTGGCAACTCTTTTTCAACAGGGTTCCGCTGTCTCCACGCTTAAAGTTCAATTGGCAGCGATTTTGAACTATCATGTTGCCTTTGAGCCCTCGCTCATGAGTCATAAATTGTGCAAGGCCTTCCTCAAGGGAGCTTGGTCGCTTTACCCCCCGGTGTCACAACCTGTATTGCCATGGGATTTGAATGTGGTGCTGGGAGCCTTGACTTCTCCCCCCTTCGAGCCGGCGGCCACTTCTGATCTAAAATTCTTATCTTGGAAGACCGCCTTCTTGGTAGTCATTACTTCAGCCAGAAGGGTTTCAGAGATTCAAGCCCTCTGTCAAAGCTCCTTATCTAATCTTTCATAAGGATAGAGTCTCTCTATGGTTAAATACGTCATTTCTTCCCAAGGTTTCTTCTGCTCTTTGTCTGCAACAATCTATAGAGCTACCAGTTTTTTTTCCAAATTTTTCCAGCAAGGCAGAATACAGACTTCATCAGTTGGATGTGCATAGACAACTGAGGTTTTATTTAGACAGGACACAACAGCACAGAAAGTCAGACCAGTTGTTTGTGGCCTTTGCGGACAACAGAATTGGCAAAGCAGTATCCAAGTCCACTATTGCTAGATGGATTAGGGATTGTGTTTCATTTATTTATGCATCAACCGGGAGGGACCTTCCATTTCCAGTTAGAGCTCATTCTACTAGGGCTATGGCAACTTCAGTGGCCTTCCATGCCAGACTGTCTGTGGATGAGATATGTGCGGCAGCCACTTGGGCTTCTCCACATACCTTCATTTCTCATTACAAACTGGATGTGGCATCCAGGGGTAGGGCGTCTTTTGGTTCCACAGTGCTCAGGAGTGTCTTCTAGTGAGCCTCCCAGGATCTAGGTGCTAGGGACGCTGTCCCATCAGTCAAGAATGTAGGCGAGATAGGATCGCATTACATCTTTTAGTTATGTACTTACCATAACGATAGATGTATGTGATCCATCTCGCCTACATTCTTACATACCCGCCCTCCTTCCCCCTACCTGTTGGATCTGGAGGAAACACTGTTGTTGTGGTTCCCAGGAAAGTATTATTTTTTCTCTCCTTCCATGTGTCGTCTGGTTGGATTGGTACATGTGGATGAGTCATTGTGGGGCAAACAAGATCTGGGAGTTTGGGCGTGGTGCATCCTGGGATAGGGGGTTGGCCCAGCCAATGAGAGACTTCGTGCTTTTGTATCGGCCAAGTTGGAGCCGATTCTCGGCTCCGAATCCCATCAGTCAAGAATGTAGGCGAGATGGATCACATAAATCTATCGTTATGGTAAGTACATAACTAAAAGTTAGTTCTAATGTACTTGTTGAATTTGGTGCAAGGGATCTCATTGTTGAGCCATCCATTATTATCAAGCTTGATACTTAGACGACGGTCTGCCCTACAGTGGTTACCCCCTCTATATCGTATGCTACCTGAATGCTGGTACCAGATGTGGCCATGGAGCAGTCTTTGCCTGACCCCCTTGAGCACTATTATTTACTAACAAAACAGAGAATTGCAATACATAGTACATCCTCCTTCCACTATCCCATGTCCTGAATGTGTTTCATTGTTTTTAGATTCTCCTCCTCTGAAGGCCCTATTGAAGGCTTTGTGCAACAGAAGGTACTTTGACATCTCTGCAGAGCTGCCCACAGCTGATTTCAAAAGCAGGGAGGAATTGACTCACCTGCATCCTCATCAGAATACTCCACGCTAGGGAATGTCTTGAAATACTGCAACAAAGGAGGGTACCACTGACCCTGTGTCCTCTAATAGAGACACAGTAAAGGGCCTTTCAGTATATTCAGAGCACTGAACTGCCTTTAACACATGAATTACTTCCAGTAAGAACTTGTTGATGAACTATACCAGACGCTAAGACAGATGGTAGATGGACGGGATAGAGGTAAACTGGTTGTCCCATTCATCAGCTATTTTCGTTATGACCAGCATCATAATTTCAGTAGATTATTAGACTTTCAAAGGCTTGACCAGACCTGCAGAATCCATCACTGCTGTATGTCAGCACTCATGGCACAGAATGACATGTTTAGCTGAGGCCACTAAAATGAATTTCATGAGTTCTGCCTTCAAGAGTCCATGTATGTTTGGCCCTTAAGTGAAACACCATTTGCAAACCATGGAAAAGGAAACAAAAAACACTCACCAATGCAATAATATTTCGGTTAACTCTGTGTTCCTTCTTTAAGATTAGAAAGAGTAATTTTCAAATGTTATATAGGTTCATTGTATAGTAGAAGAACCAGAAACAATCTCGAAGAAACCCCAACTCTCAGGGCTACTTCCAGAGAAGATACTGTCCCAGAGGCCTACTTGCAGCTAATCAAAAGCAGCAGTACTAAGGCCTTGTGTGACTGTCCCACTCTTAAGGCAGTTGTTGGCCATTTGCATCCACTTCTTCACATGGAAATTGGATATAAAGCACAGGCAGATTTGAACAGTAGCAACTCAAGGAAACATGCTTGCTTTCCATATCTGACCTTACCAGCAAACTTCAGCATTGCCCTGTGTCCCTCCCTATTAAAAACAAGCTACAAGAAAGGAAGCAATTTCTTTTTCTTCAAAAGAGAGACATTCAGGTGGTCTCACCAGACTAGAAAGGGTAAGGCTTTTGCTTCCAAGTTTTTTACAGCTATGAAAAATGCAGGACCTCAGGCCAGTACTAGATTTAATTGGAGTAAGCAGCTTAATCCCTAAAGAAATCTTTTCATATATCCAAAAGGAAACTGGATGAACTCTTTGGATTTTCAAGACACCTGCCTACTGATAAAGATCAGTTAGGAGTACAGGAAGTGTTTTGCATCTCCTAATAGGAACCAGTCATTATCAGTTCCTGACTGTTCCATTTGGTCTTCTCAACCTCCATGCTGCTCACCAAATGCATGTCTGTTTTGACAACCTACCAGAGATGAAAGGCTTCCTTTACATGGATGACTAGCTCCTACCTCCACCATCAGTTCAGGCACTGATTTCTGTTCAAGAGTTCCTGATTTCTTGATTCTATGCTCAAGGAATTACAGTAAAGCAACACAGTTGCTTGTGTTGTATAACATGCATAGACCATCTTCCAGTGGGCATAGTGAGCTCTCTTCAAGTCACGGTTTCTTTTCTTGTACAATTCCAGATGTTTTCTTCAAATCTCTGCCTTAAGATGCTGGGTGTCAAAGTCGCTGCAGTACTAGTAGTGTCCCATGTCAAATACCTCATGACAGTGTTGCAGTGGGCATTGAATCAAGTAGCCTCCTGACTTGTATGGATCTCAAAAGTCTGTAAAAATCATCTCTGACAGTGAATGCATCTTCCAGGTTATATAAGTACAGCCCCTTTAACTTACCCACAGTACTGGTAGCAGTTTTCGTAGGTGTTTCAGCCTTAGCATCGAGGTGGGTATTACAATCAGCAGACAGTTCAGTTTTTCTGAACATCTTTCAAAGCAGTATTACATGTAAGAGTTTTTAGATGAAAGCAGTCTTTCTGGCCCTTCAGACCTTCCAGTACCCCCTTTCCAAAGATAGCATTGCCATCCTCTCCAGCAACATGGCAGTGGTTTTCTACATCAACAAATAGGTGGGAGAAATTCCTTTATATACTTTATTTTAAGAAAGTGAAGATGTAAGAATGGACTGTGTCATCCTGAGATTTTCTAGTAGCCATCCACATTCTTAGAGAGGCAATCTGACCAGTGGCCAAGCTTAGATGCTGTCAGTTAATGCCTCATGAATGGTCCCATAAGTGACTCAGAAGTTCGACCACTGGACAGGCTTGCTGCTGTCTGCCTACCCAACCAGCTTGAAATGCAGTAACTGCTTCTCCCAATATTCCACTAGGACCAGACCTCAAAGTCCTGTGGTCTGCAAATGACACCATTTCACTTTACCACTTTTCCTCTGCAGCGGTAGCGTTGTTGCCTCATAGCAAGAGTTTCTCCCGTTCAATTCTCGGCTGGAGCGCCTTCTGTGTGAAGTTTGCATGTCCTCCCCACAGTCGAGTGGCGTTCGAAAGACATGCGTAGAATGTGCGTGCCTTCGTTGAAGGTTGGGCGTCGAGCTGGCACCTCGGCACCCATAAAAGATCTGCTGCCAATCATTAGCGGACCGGAGTTCTGCTGTGGCGACCCCTAACCGGGAAAAGCCAAAAGAAGAACTTTTCCTCTCACAGACTTCGTTTGGAAGGACAAACAACACATGTTCAGGTCCTCTGGCTGGTCGATTGTGAGGAGTCATAAAATCCCCCACCAACACTAATCTTTTCCAGGAAGGGCTGACACAGATAAATAACTGGTGTCAAAACCATGGACAAAATTAAATGCCGAGAAATGTATTATAGTAGCCTGTGGGAAGTTGGGCACCCCTGGTAACTGCCATATTAACAACATACTCCTAAGAGCCAACCCAGTAGTTAGGCACTGGGGGACACACAGAGACAGAAATCTAGCCTTTGACCATCACCTCTACAAAGATTCCTTACTAAAAGAATGCAAGCTGTCAATAACATGTCTTATGCAGACTTCTTGAAAGCCCTGGCCCTCTATTCTGTCTCCTACAGGCTGTTAAGGGGGAAGGTCTATGCCTGGCATTCAAAACATACTCAGATCCCACTCTGATGGACCTCCTGCATATTAGCAAAACAGACTGCATCAGAATTATCAATTCTAAAGACTTGAACCTTGATTGTTATGTAAATAGTACCTGCTGCAGAGACAGAGGAATTGTATCTCAGAGACTACCTGTCTGTGGGACCAGGCTCTGTATCCATTACTCTATCTCTGGCAGTCTAGCAAAGCTCAGAACTCCTCCACTGCTTGTCTGTGGATGTGATGGACCTGTCACCTGAGAGTACAGGTACTGCCCTTCAGACCCCTAGACATATTCCTTTCAGATTTCTAGTGCCACAGTAAGAGAAGGATCTCTTCTTCTTTCTCTGAATTTTTAGTTACTGAACTAAGATAACAAAACCCTTTTGGGTTTAATTTCCTCCGTCTGTCTTTTTATGCAAGTGCCTGAATAGTGTATTCGATTGCTTTGTTTTTTTCTGATTACAAATTTTTTATTTGCTTCTGTTATTCCTTAGACTATTGCAGTAAGGCCTATGCCGTTAATTAAAATCTTCATTTGGAAGTTTTGACAGGAAAACTTGATTGTATTGCAGTTTTTCTCTGGGATTATGATTTAGCAGGATTACAACATTTTAAATGATTTTTTTTTATTTAAATAGTGATTTTGGCACAGTTTTGTATGTTAGACATTTCTGACAGAAATTTGTCATCAGTTTATTATTTATTTCTTGTCTAATACTGTTTTAGGATACATCCATTCATTTTGACTGAAACTAGCCTTTTATTTACAAAATTTAGGGGAGACATTTTTGCATGTATTTTGTGCTTGGAACTTTGATACTGAAACTGTCATTGTCTTCAATGTAGTCTTTAGAATAGTAACCCTTAAAGAAATAGACTTTAGATTGCTTTTGGCACCGTTTTGTATGTTAAACGTTTCTGTCAAGAATTTTTCATCAGTTTATTGTCTTCTCTAATATTGTTTTAGGCTGTTTTTAATCATTTGGTGCTGAAACTGGCCTTGATTTGTTAAGACTAAGGACAGTTTGTACTTTGAAATGTGTTACTGAAAATACTGTCATTTCCTCAATGCAGTGTTCAGAATAGTACCCCTGCAGAAATAGTCTTTTGAGGGGGAGAATGGTGGAATTTGTCAATCCTTTTATTGGGCTGACGATGCAGCCAGCATTTGGTATTAAGCTGGATAGTTTCTTGCCCCTTACGTGATCGATTCAGATGCAGTGACCCTCACCTCCATGTACCCCATGTACGCATACAAAACATGTAAATAACTCAAGAAATGTACCTCAGTCTACAGCTTGACACTCCACAGTAAATCGGACCACTCACCTTCTTTTGCCTCCAGATCCCCTGGTATGGTGTTAGTACCACAACTGTGCACAAGGGCCTCAGACAAGTCCTCTGCAGCTGTACCAGTGCCTGGTTTTTGTATGAGAGATCCAAACTCTTTAGGTGCAGGGGACGTTAGGGACGCAGAATCTGTTGCCATTGTTGATACGCCTCCCCCAAGGAATTCTCCCACTGGAGTATTGCATGGAAAAAGAGGCAGAAGACCCACCGTATCACAGGCCAACAGTCTGTGACTGAGTTTCCACCTGAGGTGATGGCTATGGCTAGAGCTATTGTTAAGGCCATTGATTACAGGGTGCAAACCCACATTATGAGTAATGCTGGGGCTCACAAACCTTCTTCATCTATCCAGGAATCCCAGTTTTGAAAGGGATTCAGATTCTGATGGTTCAGAAGTGCCATAGTCTGATCAGTGAGCTTCCTTTGAGGACAAACAAATGCAGAAAACCAAACAGATGTTGTCTTTTGCAAATGCTGTCTAGGTTTAGAGATGTAGTCAGCTGGGAGCAATCTTCAGCTGCTCCTGAGGTCAGTAGGGTATATGATCCTTTGATGAGGCCCCAGAAATGGCGGACCTACCTCCATTAATCCCAGCATTGGAGGGTGTTTTTCAGAAAGCATGCAGTTCTACTCTATTGAATTAATCTTTCCTCAAAAAGTGTTTAAGAAATTTGTGGTGCATTTGACCATTCCTAGTCTCCAAGCCCCCTTTGCTGTGGATACTGCTACTGTGTCCCCAGCAACATCTTCCAACAAAAAGACTGTCTTCATGAAACCAGTCCCTTCAGATAAATAAGGTAAGTGGCTAGAATCTCAAGAAAAGAAGTTGGAGCTCTCCATCACAGTAGCCTTTAAGGTGTTTAACTATCAGTGTCTTAAGTGGAAGTTTGTGTTGAGGTTTATTTGTAGTTCAGACAAATCTGCTGCATCATTACCTGCTGAACACAAAGTCTGTGTCAAAGATATTGTGTTTGTTGTTTCTCAAGTGTCAAAACATGAAGAGTGCCTCTGAAGGGGTTGATACTATTTCTAAAAATGCAGCGATGTCTTTGGTGATAAGGAGATATGCTTGGCTGCTAAAAGTCAAAACCTTTCTGATGGGTTTAAAAAAAAAAAGAAATTATGAATGCTCCACATGATTCTGATTGTGTGTTTGGTACAGCAGCTTATCAGTTCCTTAAACACTGTCAAGATGGAGGTAAACTGATGCAAGGGGTGTCTAAAGTGTTTTGTATTCCCCAGGTTTTTTTTCCATTACACAGGATAATTTTCAGTGATCCAACAAACAGCAATCACAGTCGGACAAAAGCCAAGGCAACAAAAAGGAAATGGCAGTATGAGAATTCTGCAAAACCTAGCAAGAGAAGTTCCTTTCCAAAAAAGTATACTCCCCCTTTCCAGCCTAAGACTATGTCAAGTTGTGTTCCCATCTTTCCCAAGTCCCCTTCTGGAGGTCCTTTCTCAAAAATTACCTTTCAACAAGGCAACTGAGCCATCAGTAGTTTCTGACAAATGGGTGATCAACATTGTTGGCAGTGGAAAGAACATTTGCCTCAGTTCAATGGGGTACCCCCTCTCCCACCAGACTACACCCCCATTGTTCTCTCCTATACTTCAGCAAATGCTGGACTCGAAGGTCATAGAACCTGTCCCTCTTTTGGAAAGAATGAAAGGTTTCTACTCCAGAATGTTTTTGGTTCCTAAAAGTAGTAGTTGTTGAGACCCCAGTGTTGGAGCTATACTTTTTGAACAGCTTTTTCAAGTTTCCCAAGTTCTAGATGCTCACTCTACAGACAGTACTTCCTTGAGGACTGCCCCTTCATGGTGTCCCTGGACTTGAAGGATTGGCTACTACAAACAACCTTCTCCAATATGGAAAATACGGGAGCCACTGCCCAGAATAACAGCAGCTTTGGGAATTCTGTAGTTATGTTGGAAAGGAAGATATAAACCTTTAAGAAGCTGTTTGAGTTTCGATGTCAGACAACATGTAATGCAACATTGATAGTATATCTAGAGACTTGTTGTAAATGCAAATGTTTCTATGTGGGAAAGTGTAGCCGTAGTCTTAAAAACCATATTATAGAACACAAATCAGACAGTCGTAGAGACATAAAGACGAATGCCTTAGCTAAGCATATTTTAGATACAGATTCAACCCATGAGTTTAAATTTAGAGTGATTGAAGTAATACACATGAACCCTAGAGGAGGGGATGTTAACAATATGCTAGAAATAGCAGAATATAAATGGATTGTTAGGCTAGGAGCTGATGTCTTACGGAATTAAATAATGCTGTAACCATAAAACCGATATTAGTTAAGAAACAAATGCATTATCATTAATATGTTGGTGAAGTTTTGTATGTATCATTTTAAGTGGTTTTTACCCCTTTTAAAAATATTGTGAAATATTTTAATGTGTAATTTGTTAGTTAATGTGATTGGATGGCTGTGTCACATGTTTATTTTGATTTATGATAAATTAAACTGTTATTTGGTTGATTGTTAAACACTGATGAAGGGTAACACCTGAAAGCTTTGTTTATGTCAATAAACCCAGCGTTTCTACTTTTGGATTTGTTTTTTGGATCTACCAGATAGTGTCTCAGGAATATTCTAGGAAAAACTTCATCTTGGGAAGCAAATTCATAAAAATTTTAGGACTTATGACATCCATGATTCTCACGATACCATTGGCCTTTCTCCACATGAGGGAAATTTAGTGGTATGTCTGGAATTGATGGACCCAGCAGCTACATTACCTAGATTCTCGATTACCATTGCTGTCTTGCATCAGACCAAAGTTACAGTGGTGGAGAGCACAGCTGAGAATCAGTCCAGGAGTTTCCTTCTTCCCTCCTGTTTCAGTACAGTCTGTCTAGCCAGATTCGTCCAACTTTTCTTGGAAAGTTGTGTCAGTGGTAGTGCAAGTGCAGGCCACTTGGGGGACCAGGGGCAACACAGAAGCACATCAATATCAGGGAAATGCAGGCAGTGATCCATGCCTTGAAAGTACTTCACCACCTATGGACTCCTGGTCCTCTTCAGTTGGTTATGGATAACACCACAGTGATGTGATTCCACAACAAGCAAGGGGTATAAGTTCATACCCTTTGTTTTGGTTGGCAATGATGGCTTGGTTGCTAGCTTTACAGCATTTTCTGATATTCAGGCATCATACATCCCTTCAGTGCAAAATTTATTTATTATTTTTATTTTTATTTTACATTTGTTGACTGGGCTGGTCTAACTGGAATACAAATCCATTTTCAGTAGAGGCCCAGGAAGAAAAGCTGCAACACAAACACAATATATACAGTAAAAGTTGTCACAATTAAGAGAAGTGTAACAGTAGTTACAAAGTTCTAAACAGTTTCAGCCATACAGACTTGATGCAGTTGTCATTACAAGAGTACATGGCTCATGATGAGGAGATATGAAAAACAAAATATTTGTGTACTTGTGCAAGCAGAATAAAATAGCATAATAAAGTTGTTTGCTTATACAATTGTACCAAGTGATACAGTGAAATACAAGATTTATAGGAAACAGCAAGAGGATGTCAGTAGATAGAACATACTCGTATTAGAAGCAGAGAACACATAGGAAATAGAAAAAAAGTTAGTCAGGGTTAGTACAAGGGCATAGCCAATGAGTACTAAGAAATTGTTTTAGTTTCTGTTTAAAAAGTGTTATAGAGGACCGAGATAGGAGTTCAGAGGGAAGTATGTTCCAATGTTTGCCTACAGAGTTAGAGAACAACTGTAACTGAACAAAATGTTGTTTCAGACTGACAGACTAAGCATGTCCTGGGCAAACCCACAGGCATTAGTGTTCCAGAATCTAGTCCACATATGGGGAATGACTCAAATAAATCTTTTTGCCTCCTTTCAAAACAGACTACTGGAAAAATTTTGTTTTAGATATCATTGTGATCATGCTTGGAGGGCAGATGCATTCTTGTTCCTTGGACAGGAATGTTCTTGTATGCGTTTCCCCCCTTTCTGCTAATAGGTCTGAAACACAGTTGCTATACTGTCAGGTGATTGGTACATCACACACAGACAGGCAGAGGAATTCTCTCTGCACTTTGGCAGACTGCCAGAGATAGAGTAGCAGGGCACTACTACCTATATATGTCAGTAAGATAGCATGTTCTATGAACATATACTGTTACAGGTAAGTTGGACTTGCACAACTGTAGCCCTCTCGAAGCCAATTCAAGTATAACTTGGACAACTTGATGGTGAACTGAAAATTCACACCTAGTTTGGCACCTATGCCTCTCATGGATACAGACAACCTGTAAATGGTTCATTTCCCAGTGTCCTGCTTTTAAAAATTTCATCTCCCAAGCCTCTGCTTACACTACCAAGGGTACCAGAATTTGTCAGAGATTTGGGATGCATGGTTAGATTTAAAAAGGACCCAGTGGTTGTTAGCCGTCTTGTACACATCTATGAAACAACCATTCTTATAGCTCCCTGCTGAATTGACAGATGTAGAGTTCATTTCGTCTGCCTCACCTTGTAAAAAAGCCTCTTCAATTGCAGCCATCCAGAACACCCCTGACTTTCCCTTCAAGTAGATGATGCCAGAATGTTCACTTCGTCCTGTTCACTGCAAGGCTTCTCCATTTCCAGAAGTGCCCAACAATTTATTTGTCTTTTACATAGTTTTTAAGATTATTCCTTTTTCATAGAAGCCAAATATGTGCAATATGTAGAAGCAGAAGTGGACTCAGTTTTTCATTGTCTGTCACTGTCAAGATGTACCCTTTCTTTGTTTCCATTCCATCCATACCTAAATGTCTTGAATGTTTTTTTGTTTCCATATCTTTTGACATCTCACTACCCACTGATCATCAGCTTCATACAGTCAGTTGGCCCATTTGATCCTCTTGAGGCGAGAACTGTTCTCAGCCCATTTGATGTTCTTCATCTCACATTGCTGCAGTCCTTACATATGGGGGTAGTCCGCTGTCCTCGGTCGGCCCGAATACCAAAGTATTAGGCTGACGTCGGTCATGGGCGCTCAAATCTGACATCAGAGCGTCAGGGTATAAAAGCGCATGACCGACGTCATATCCTCAGTCTTTTTTGCCGCATGGTCCAATGCAGAAGCAGCGTTGCAAGTGCCGTTCGGCGTTCTGAAATTTTCATATTCTGAGTTTCAGACCGAAACCAAGTTGGGCTAAGTACCCCGTTGGGGAATATTTTTGTTTTTTCTTGCCTCAGTTAATTCCGGATGTCAGAAAAAGTGAATAATTGTATTTCTTGTGGGAAACAGATACCGCATAGGGATTATCACTCTCTTTGCATTCCTTGTTTGGGATCGGACCACGACGTAGTCGGGTGTCGGTTTTGTGCTAGGTTTAATAAGCGCACTATAAAAAGGTTAGATTGTGCTAGGTTAGTCTTTGGTAAGCGGTGTAATTATAATATGCCGTCGGATCCTCCGGCGCCGCTTCTAAGAAGCGCAAAGACAAATCCTTGAAACCTAGACAGGTTGATTCATCCGTTTCGGACGCCGGTCCTGCAGAAACTACAGTGGAGCAGGTGGATCCGGCTGAAGTTTCTGTTGAGTCTCAGGGGGAAACTTTGATTTTGCAGGATGTGGCCTCACAGGAGTCAGGTCAAGCTGAAGGGGCCTCTCAGGTTACTGTTCTCCCTTCTATGCCTAAGGTGGTTAGGCCTTCTGCTACTATTTCTAAGGCTTCTTCTAAGGGCAGGTCTGTTTTGCCTTCCTCTGGTGTTCCTCCAGGTACTTCAGGGTCTGTGCCTAAAAAGCACATGCTTAAAATGGCAGAAGATTTGATTACTTTAATTAGAGGTTCTATGCCCCCTCCTGATAAGCGGCCCAGGGTGGAGCCAGAGTTGGAAAGTTTGGTTCAGGCCTCAGAGGACTCAGACTCTTCTGCTGAAGATATTCAAGATTTTCCCCCTTATTCGGATTCTGATGCAGAGGATTCCACTCCTTCTGCTTCTCCTCCAGAGGATTTTTCATTTTCAGAAACTCTGCATTCCATGAGGGAGCATTTTAAGTGGGAAGGACAGGATTTCTCTGATTCACGGAAGAGGCTTAGGGAATTCTTGTTTTTACCACAGCATAGACCCTTGGCTATACCTCCTGTTTTGGATGTTGTTCAAGATGTTTTCTCGAGGCTTCCCTTAATCCAGATTCTTTGCCTCCTGCGCCAGTTAAACCGGACAGGTATTACAGGGCGCCTGAGGCTCATAAATATCTGTATAAGAGTCCTAGGGCGGACCCAGAAACTATTAGTCAGGGGCCTAAGGGTGTTAGAGCTTCTGTTGTAAAGAATCCGGTTCCTCTAGATAAGGAAGCTAGAGCTTTGGATAGATGGGGCAAGAAGGTGTATACCTCTTCTACTTTAGCAATGAGGGCTTTAAATTGCCAGTTTCATATGTTGAAATATCAGAATTTCCTCCTTTCTCAGCTAAAATCTAAAGTGGATGCTTTGGCAGAGGGCATAGAGTGTAAAGAATTGCAGGATTTAGTACATGTCTCTGAACAGGTGGGTAAGCATTCTTTGCAGTGTGGTTTTGATGCTGTACAGGCCTCTTCTAGGGTGGCTGCCACTGGTTCAGTTCTTCAGAGGCACGCCTGGCTTAAGGATCAGAATTTGTCCGAGCATGTTAAGACTAGAATTCTGGATGCCCCTTTACAGTCTGAAGTTTTGTTTGGTCCCCCTGTGGAGTCGGTTTTGAAGAAAATGGAAGACAAGGCTAAGTCCACGCAGACTGTTAAAGATTTTTTGCAGGTGCAACCTCCAAAGTTTAGTAGAAATTGGCCTACTAAGGGGTGGACCTACCCTTCTTCTGATTCTCAGTCTAGGGGTAGATCTAGACGTGGCAGGGGCAGAGCTCACATTACATTCAGGCCTAGAACTTGGAGTTCACCTGCACAGTCTGCAGGTGAGGGCAGGGGCCAGTCCTTTCGTAAACAGGCCCAATGACCTGCATTTTCAGCTGCCAGATTCTTCTTCCCTGGCAGCTCCTTTGGGAGGAAAGTTAGCACTCTTCAAGCAAAACTGGCTTTTAGTCACCCAGGACAAATGGGTATTGGACATTATAAACCGAGGCTACAAGTAATATTTCCATACATTGCCTCCTTTCAAAGGCATGCCAGACGTTCCTCCTCGGCAAAGGATAGAGGCTCACAAGCAGATTTCTTTACTTCGTCAAATGGGAGCTATACAGCCAGTTCCTCTGTCAGAAGTGGGACTAGGATTTTATTCTCGCCTGTTTCTAGTACCAAAGAAAGGGAACACGTGGAGACCAATTTTGGATTTATCTATCCTCAACACTTATCTGGACATTCCAAAGTTCAAAATGCTAACGTTACAACAGCTTTTACCTCTGTTGGGAAAAGATCACTGGATGGTAACTCTGGATCTCAGAGGCTTATCTTCATGTTCCTATCAGGCCCAGTTGCAGGAGGTACCTGCGTTTTCGGGCTGGAAATTTACATTATCAGTTCTCTGCATTGCCCTTTGGCTTATCTACTGCCCGCAGAGTGTTCACAAAGGTTCTGGCTCCAGTGATAGCCTTTTTCATGTTAAGAGGAATACAGATTTATCCTTATTTGGACGATTGCCTGATTATTGCACAACACAAAGACGAACTTCTGCATCATCTACAGTATGTGATGGTAGTGTTAAGATGCCTAGGGTATTATGTGAACGAAACAAAGTCCAGTCTAGTACCCTCTCAGGACATGTGCTTTCTGGGTGTGAGACTGAATACAGCTTCCCAGATGGCCTTTTTGACCCCGGACAAACAAAGAAGCCTTTCTCTTTATTTCCATCAAATGTCTCTACAGTCCAGGCTGACTGCAAGGACAGTCCTTCAAGCCCTGGGGTTCATGGCATCTTGTATTCTGGTGCTTCCCAATGCCAAACTGCATATGAGGAAGCTTCAATGGTATCTCAAAAATGTATGGACACAACACTGCCAAGATCTAGACACTGTCATTCAGATAATACCTTGCATTCAGAAAGAATTTTTGTGGTGGGCTCAGGAATGTCACCTAAACAAGGGACTCTCTGTGACCCGACCAGAGGCGAGTCAGATTCTAACGACAGATGCCTCGGACAAGGCTTGGGGAGCACACCTCAATGGAAAATGGGTGCAAGACACGTGGCCTGTCAGACTTCAACATTTGCATATCAACTTGAAGGAGATGTTAGCAGTCCAATTTGCATTGATGGCTTTCAAGGATTTACTTCACCCAGGACAGGTGTTGATTCAAACAGACAACACTACTGTCATGTGGTACATCAACAAGCAAGGGGGAACCCATTCTTACCCTCTTTGCAGGCAAGCGATGATTTTGTGGGAGTCTGCTCTCAGTTTACACCTCAATCTTCAGGCAAGGTTTCTACCAGGAGCACAGAACTCCTTAGCGGATGTGTTGAGCAGACAAATTGTGGATCCTCACGAGTGGAAACTGGATCCTCATGTGTTTCAAAAGTTGACAGTGTTATGGGGGACTCCAGACATAGATCTGTTCGCTTCTCCACTAAATTACCAGTTGCCAAAGTTTTGCACAAAAATGTTTCATCCCGCAGCTTGGAAGGTAGATGCTCTATCATTCAGTTGGAGCAATCTTCATGTCTATGCCTTTCCACCTCTGCCTCTCATTCCCAAGGTACTCCTGAAGGCCAGAATAGACAAGCCATCCATGATTCTGATAGTGCCGGATTGGCCTCGACAGCACTGGTACCCACTACTGAGGAGTTTGGTGCGGAGCCTCCATGGCCTCTGCCTTTGATTCCGCATCTTTGTCTCAGGAGGGCAATCACTTCCTCAATGTCAAGATTCAGTCTCTGCATCTCACAGCCTGGCATATTCTGTTTTAGGCCCTGGAGGGTCTCAGCTTCCACAACAAGTTTTGAATGTTATTTTGGAGGCCAGAAGGCCTAGTACAAGGAAAGTTTACGCTGATAAATGGAGGAGATTTTTTCTTTGGAGCAAAGCGAAGGACTTTGATGTTTCCAAGCCTGATTTAAGTGTTTCTCTTCAATATCTTACTGAGTTATTGGACAAGGGTTTGTCTTTCTCCTCGATAAAGGTTCATGCTGCAGCCATTTCTGCTCACTATGACTGTGACCCTCCTTTATTTTCCCATCCTTTGTTTAAGCAATTTCTTAGAGGGGCAAAGAACATAAGACCCCCGTAGAGCTCCTACTCCTGCTTGGGATCTCAATTTTGTGTTGGAAAAGCTTACTCTACAACCTTTTGAGCCTGCAGCTACTGCCGAGTTAAAGTATTTATCATGGAAGACTGCTTTTTGTTGGCCATTACCTCTGCAAGAAGGGTTTCTGAATTACAGGCCCTTATGGCAGTGGAACCTTTCCTGATTTTTCATAAGGATAGGGTATCTTTGCGTACTAATCCTTCCTTTATGCCTAAAGTGGTTTCTAGTGTGGCCTTGAACCAAACTATTCATTTGCCTACTTTTTATGCAAACCCCCAAAATAAAGGGAGAAGATTTTGCATACTTTGGATATTCACAGGCAGTTACGTTATTATTTGAGCAGAACCAAGGGGTTCAGGCAGTCTCAGCAGTTGTTTGTTTCTTTTGCTTTGGGTTCTCAGGGAAAACCTGTTTCAAAACAAACTATTTCTAAATGGATTGGGTTTTGTATTTCTTTCTGTTATTCCCATCATGGTAAGGAGATTCCGGCTGGAATCAGACCTCATTCCACTAGAGCTACTGCCACTTCTACTGCCTTTCTAAGGGGGGTAGCTACAAAAGATATTTTGGAAGCAGCCACTTGGAGTTCAGTACATACTTTTCCAAGCATTACCACCTTCCTCTTTATTCTAAGTCTAGGGCTGGATTTGCCACTGCAATATTACAGGGCATTTTAGCAGCCCCTAATGCTTTATGATTTTGCCATCCTCCCTTTACCTCTGCTTTGGGATTCTACCCATATGTAAGGACTGCAGCAATGTGAGATGAAGAACATAGTACAGTTTTGTACCTACCATAAATGTAGATGTTCGAAGATCCACATTGCTGCAGTCCAATTTAACCTCCCTCCTTCCCCTCTGTAGTTTAGCATGGTTATATGGTTTGGGTGATGGTTGTTGTTGGGCATGTTTTTGGGAGGTATTCTGTTTTTGGGCTGTGGCCTTTCTTTTTAGGGCCTTCTGACATCTGGGGCAAGAAAAGACTGAGGATATGACGTCGGTCATGCACTTTTATACCCTGACGCTCTGATGTCAGATTTGAGCGCCCATGACCGACGTCAGCCTAATACTTTGGTATTCGGGCCGACCGAGGACAGCGGACTACCCCCATATGTAAGGACTGCAGCAATGTGGATCTTCGAACATCTACATTTATGGTAGGTACAAAACTGTACTTTCCCAAGGAATCAGAGACTTGATTGCAAGGCCATCATCTTGGCAGCCATTAATACAGTTTTATTATGTTACCTAACCCCATTTCCCTGCTGATGACCTGGGCTTCTGCTGTGCCCCTGATACAGAGATGCACCCACTGCCTGACATGTCCCTGTAAGGTTTACAAGACTGGCGTGGGAGACCCACCTATGTCCCTTTCTACTGGGGCCTGTTTTAAGGGAGCGGGAGATTGCCACAAGGTGAAAAGCCATGACAACCCTTCCAGGAGAGCACACCAGTGTAAGTCATGTGTCTCTATCTTTCTGTTTTTCTATCTGTTTATCTATCTCTCTCTCTCTCTCTCTCTCTCTCTCGCACAGCTTACCAGCTCTACCAGCTGCCTGAGCTGCTAATCAGTCTTGGGTTATCTGGGTAGTAGTCAGGTGTTTATCCCTTTTGATTCAAGACTTACCTATTCCTCTATCAAAGTACACTTTTGAATGAGTGCCTTAATTCCAAATTGTCTGCAAAGCCTTTCTCAAAGGTATAGTCTTAATGAAACCTAAGATAAGAGTCTCTAAGAGACCTGATATAACTTTAAGATTTAGATTTTGTGCATCTCCACTTGAACCTGATGCTCATATAGAAGTCAGAAATGCCTTTCTTGAAAGACATTTCTGTCTGGTAGCTGCCAATTCTGCTAGAATAATCTATGAGCAGGCCTTATCAGTTGAATCTTCATTCCTGATAATCCACACTAACCACTCCATTATTCCAAAAGTGTCAACTGTATCTAACTCAAACCACTGTATTCATCATCCAGTGTTTTTTTTTTTGTAGTAGTACAATCACAGAGAGCATTTGTATTGATAGGCAAAGTCTATCTACAAAGGTAGTCATTTTTTTATCTGTTTTTCTGTTCTCTTCATCCTTGCAATCTGTTCCTCCTCAACATGCACCATGACAACTTCCACAGGGATGCTGTACACTTCCTCTCTAAGCCACCTCACCTCTGCAGAATATTATGACTGGCTTCTCAGCCTCCACCATGAAGCTGCAATCATTTTCTGTGCCTATGTACATGTCATCCGCTGTCCCTCCCACCAGTATCTTAAGCACCCAAGCCGCTAATTGAACCTGGGTCATAGTAAGAGCTTTATCCCTTTGTACAGTGGTACTGGCCTAAAGATGGTCTACTTTTTATTGCTTTCTTCAATAGGAAACAGGACAGAAAGCTTCTGAAGCTGCCTCTTAGCTAGATGGCTTTCCGACTGTGTTTTGCTTTGTTATATTAAATCCAGTAAACTTCTTGCTGTTCCAGATGTTCAGTCTGCAAAAGCAGTTGCTAATCCTACAGCCTTTTTCCAAAAGTAGATCTCTCAATGATAGTTGAGCAGTGACTTTTCAGTCTTCTCTTAAACCTTTACAGTACATTTTAAGCTGGATGTAGTATGCAGGTCCATGACTTCCTCTGGAGTCCCCATTATAATTGTTCCATTACTGTAAGGGGGCTGCCAAGGAGAATTAGCTTGGGACTGTGTACTGCTGTGCCTCTTCTTACCCCATGTAATAGTAATCTGCTTACCATAATGATAGGTGTGGTAGAGCAGTTCCACGCTCCAAATAGTAATTTCTAGGCTTCCCCACTATTAACATACTAGGTTTTCATCCTGTTTTTTGCATACTGGTGTTTTGTTTGGCTCACTTCATATTGGAGAGGCTAGGCATTCTGCAGCTTTCTAGGACAGGAGATGGACTATTGCAGCCCCCATGTATTTTCCCTTCCAAGTGAACCTAACCTCTGCCAGCCAAAGTCCTGTTGTTATGGAGTTGAACCACATCTTCCATATTTATCATTATGTTAATTGCATAATTTTATTTTAAATGTGTAATTTCTCTGAAGTTCCTGTATCTAACATTTCACTTCTATTTGTTTTTAATATCAGAATGGTTATTTGTGATTTTAATTCTACAGACACTGATGCATTTAACTACAAAGAAGTCTTTGCAGTTGCAACTTGCCAGGTACATTATATTAGTGGTGTCAAAATTAATGAACTGCCTGATAAAATTATTTATCTTGGCTTTGCTAATATGTGGTGCTGAGAGTATTTTTTTGCATCATGTCCAGTCTTTATAAGTTTGGCATATTTAAGTATTCATATGTTCATAACTCAAATTGTGATTCTATCAAAATAATTTGTAATGTTTTACCATTAAAAGGGAGCTCAAGTAAAAAAAAAATGTGAGGTTTCTGTCCCAAGAATTTTTACATTTACCTAATATTTGACTATTTAAGGAAGCCTTAAAACAGCAAACACAGTCCCAAGGCCATGTCCATTAGCTCAGATGGTTAAGCAATAAGCCACTATAAATTTCCTTGTGTAAGGCCATGGAAAGAATCATCATGGACATGATAAATGAGGACATAAGTAACCTACAAACGTAGAATACCAAAACAGTTTGGCTTTGTTAAAGAAGATCATACCTTCTAAATCTGGGATGGATGAGGGCAGAACTGTGCACACAGCTCACTTCGACTTGGCCAAGGCTTTTGATATAGTACTCCACTAAGGCATTATAGACAAGATCACTAAATTAGATATAAATCCTTTTTCATCCTGTGGAGACATGACCCAGGTGGTCAGAATAGGTGAGGCCACCTCCACCAAGAACCCAGTCACTAGCAGAGTCCCCCCAGGGGTCAGTACTGAGCCTGCACCTTTTTGGCATGTATTTCTCTGAAGAGCAAGCAAACACTGAAGGTTTATGACTAACTAAGTTTGCAGATGATTGCAAGCTGGGGGATAACATTGACTCCCCTGCAGATACTAGTATTCTTCAGGAAGGCCTATATTTGACTAGCAAATGGTGCCTAAGCCATGGTCGTAAAACTCAATGCTAAGGAATGCATAATTGTACCCTTTGGAAAGTCAATCATCCGAGCTGATTACCTTGTTGATAATACACCCATAAGAGTCAACCCAGTAATCAGGGATCTGGGTACACATGTTGACAGTAGTCTTACCTTCAAAAAACATATGGCCACAGTGGTGAGGAAATCCTTTAGGGAATGGCATCTAGAGCCAAAGAAGTAATTATCACACTAATCTGCTCTTATCAGACCAGTCATAGAGTACCTGACCAGACATATGCAACAACTAGAGCAACCTCAGAGATTCCTTACAAAAAGAATGCAAGGTATAATAACAAACCTGCCTTATGCAGGGTGCCTTAAAGGCCTTTCCCTCTACTCGGTCTCCTCTAGATTGCTGAGTGGTGAACTATGCATGGCTTACAAGGCATCCACAAGCATATTTGTAAGTCAAACAGTACCGGAAATAAAAGGTCTAAGGTCCTGAATTCTGTACGTGATTTAAACAGAACATGCTGGCGAGTGAGATAGAGAGAGGTGTTTCAGTGATTGCCCCTTCTGTGGAACAGGCTTCTCAACCACATGAAGCTGAGTTAGTCCGTTAGCCAGTTTAAGTGCAACCCAGATCAGTGGATGGGGAATAGGAAATTTACACCGGGCCTGGAACCCATGTTCCTTATGGACAGAGGTAGCTTATAAATGCCTGGCCCTCAATGTTCTGTTTGGATACAGAATGTCATTAGTCTTTCAGGAAAAACCTGGCTAGGCTTAGAAAGCCTAGAAAGTAGTCTTAAATGAGTCCCATGGAATTATACTACCCCCCTGATTACCTGTACCTAAAACCTCAAATATAATCTGCTCAAGTAATTAATAAATAAATAACATATTTCAACCATTAGGGTACTTACAGGGTAGCTATATAATTAGTATATTAACTAAAGTGATTACATAATTAACATAGATTGTCTCTTTAAAATGGAAGGGAATTACAGCCTGTAAGTGGGACTTAATCCTACTCCTTAACATGGATTCTGGCGTTTCCATCTCACTTACAAACAAGAAATGACTAGCCAGTCCATGTCCCAGTACTCTGAGAGGTAAACCCTTAAGAGACTGATTGCTGTGTATTGCTGATTTCAGTACTTAACTGTCAGTTTCTAGTCATGTTACTTGGATCCGTTAGTAGTAGTAAAAATTGCAGTCTGCAGGATATTTTTTTCTCTTGCAGGTATTTTCCTTTTGTCAGGTATTAGCAGGACACCAGCTATCTGGAGACAAAGATATCTTTACTCTCTGCCCATGGCAACAATCCATTCTTTATATAATATACTGATAAGTGGGAGTGGGATTTGTATTACAGCAGCAAGTTGAAATACTTTATTATGGCCATTACTTGTTTCATCTGTAGCTCATCTCTGTGTGCATTTCGATCTGGTTATGTAGGGGGGAGACGGGCTGTGAATCACACTAAGGGGTACTTACACGGTTACTGTTAAATGACCATGCATAGGGCTGTATGTACTGGGGGCAACAAGTACATTACTTTGGCCATTATGCATTTCTTTTCCTTTATTGTTATACATCAGAGAGGCACAAAAAGTGGTTTTATTATGCTATTTGTGAAAGCAAAAGGTAATTACATGATGACTGTTAGCCAGTTATTGATTTGGCTAGTTGTGGGAATAGTCTGTTTAGGAAAGTAAAAAGTTTAAATATTTTCATGTTGTCCATTATTTATTTCACATTAATCATAGCCAGATGTCCACAGAGTACACAAGAAGTGGCTCTCTTTTTTTGTGGGAAGGTCAGAAAGAATGGGTAACTGTAAAAGTGACTGACCACTGCTGTCCCTTGACCACTATTAAACAGTTGTTTACATGCTCACTGGGGGCAGTGTTTATGGCAGGAAGAATCTTTCCTATTGATGTTTGTTGTGTTTCTAGAATCACACTAAATATGCAACCCAAAATGTTATTTTTAGTGTGTTACATTTTTATTAATAATTTCAAAGCATCTCTAATGTGTATGTTTTTACATTTACATTTGTGTTCACAGCAAACACACATTTATTTATTTTTCTTTCAAAGAGGGCAATATGAAATGCCAGACTGCAACAATGAAATTCTTGTTAACCTCTATATTTGGTACAAAAACGTAAAAGGCCATATGTCAGTTCCTGTATGAAAGTACAGTTACAGATGGCAGCTGTCTTAACTATAGCCAGCATTATTGTGGAAATTGTTTACAACGTATTTGATGGTGTAGCTCAGGCAGTAGACATTAACACTGATGTACACTTCCAGGCCTGGCTACAACTAACTGATTTCACTGATGACACCACTGCAACCTTTACTGAAGCTCATTTTAGGGGTCCACACACTATTTTTCTGAATGTAAAAGCACACCTAGAGAATATGGAAAGGGAATGAAAGAACATTTCTGATACGACAGAACTCGCATCAACTATGGCTTAGATATGGCCGGAACCAACAAAATAACCTTGGGTCTAGAAGGGACAAGCAATGGCCATTGTAACTTTTACAGTGTTTCCCAGCCCAGAGACAAGAACAGTCTGCAATAGCAGACATGCTGTGGTCTTCCCTCCAGAGGGAAAATTCCAGAAGCCCTGAGACCTTGCCCAGCTCTTCTACTCTGGAGACAGTCATGCAAGTTCTTCCCTGCACTTGGAGACAGAGTTGGCCTTCATGCAGTCAAGTGGATAAGGACAGTAATGCTCACAGTCTATATGATTCACTTCCACACTCTTTCCCAGGGCAGCTGTCTGCCCTTGCCAGGCATCCCACACTTTCTAAGTAATACAGTAAAAAAATAAATATTAAAATTCATAATGAAAAGAACCATACAAGAGGTAGCACCAGACAAGAAAAGATTAGGCTACTACTCCAGGTTCTATTTGGTACCCAAAAAAAGACAAAGAAGCTTAGACCCAAATTAGAGCAGAATGGCTTTAATGAGTTTATCACCAGATAAACCTTACAAATTAACACAGTACAGTCCATACATCTGTGTCTGTCAGAAGGAGATGGATCTAATCTTTGGGCATCTAAGATGCCTACCTCTTCATAAAGATTGCCAGAGTTCAAGAAAACAAATGAGGAGAAAAAAAGTGATTGTCAAGGGAGTTCACAATTTTTTGTGTTTCTAGGTAACACCATCTATTACCAGTCCAGTGCTCTACCATTTAGTCTCATCTCAGCTCACAGTTTTTTCACCAAGTATGTGTCAGTGATTGCAGTTATCCAGAGGCTGCAGTGGGTAAAGGTATTTACTTACGTGGATGACTGGTCCTATTTGGTTGAAATTGGAACAGCCTGATATTGTGTCTTGATTCTCTTTAGTGTCTTAAAATCCTTGTGGTTACAATGAACACTGTAAACTCCCACATGGAGCTCTCAAATGCTGATATTGATAGGATTTACCCTAAACATTGTATCCTGCTTGGCCCCTTTTTCCATAAACCGGATACTTCTGTTATAAAATGTGATCTTAAAGATTGTTCATTCTCAGTCATTGACAGTGATCTTTTGTCTAAGGATTTTGGGAGTAATGACAGACATCATTGATATGGTCCTGTTTGTTAAGTTGTTTATAAAACTTACACAATTTTCAGTGGACCTTAACAGATGACCTCAGCTAGAAGATTTCATGATAAAAGACCTAAGTCTTTCTAGTGCTTGTAGATCACATCTCAGTTGACGCTTTACACCCTAAACCTAACTGTAGGCAGACCATTTCAAATCTCCAGTCCTGTAAAATAGTCACTGTGCCCATCTCTGCCCTTGAGTTGGGGGGGCATTGTCAGTGGCAGGCTGTCCCTCTGCCCTTTGGTTAGGGGGAATATTCACTGCTTTTGGTCATAGTCAGAAGCAAATTTGCACATCAGTGTTCTGCAAATAAGGGCAGTCCTGCATGAAATGCAAGCCTTTAAGCACTTCTTATGCAGGGTGTTATAACAAAGGTGTTGTATCACAGTTTTACCATGGCAGTGGTTTGGAATTTAAACAAACAGGAAAACAGAAGGAGATCACTCCTACTCTCTGTGTAGAAAAGAAGCAAAGGTATGGGAGTGAGCTGTGTCAACATGCTGCTTACTAGTTGCTAGCCATATACATATATATGGATGGCAACTAGAAAGCAGCCTTATCATATACATGGAGACATCAGTTCTCTAGAAACAGGCCTAGTCACTGTTTGTTTATACCTGACAAATAGATGTCCTTCCATATCACTGTTGCTGTATTCATAACCTAAGGTACCTCCTGCCAAGGATAGCTCAACATCTGGCCAGTATACCAAAACTTGTACGTCACATATACGCTCATTGTAATAGGCATAGGGCATAACGGTGATGAATAGATGCCCACACTCAGAACTTGTTTGCCCCAGTCCAAACGCTGTCATTGAACATTAGTCTGAACACCCTCCTGCTGTGATGGTTACCAAGCCATGTTTTAGATAAGTGCCCCATCAGGGTTTTTTCTTATCTTTCTTTTTTTCAGTGTTGTTGGGTTTATTGTCATCCATAAAGGGAATATGTCAGTGTGGAAGGCAGATTGACCATAAAGACCATCATGACCAGTGTCTTTTCTGTTTGGGTTTTCCCATACCCATAAGCAGTCTGCCAGTCTCTCCTCTTTTTCAATTTACTTTGATTACCGACATCTTAAGCTGTTGGCTAAGTTGCTATGGCAGAATCTTCCTGTCCCGATAGCCATCTGCCAAGAAAAAGGCCAAAAAACTTAGGTCTGATGTGAATGCTGTCCAGCCTCCCTGGATGTTTCTCCTTCTCTTGAGGTTAATAAAATCCTAGAGGATTGTCCTTTGGTTGCCTCTCATTCCTCTGCCTTGATCCCTTTGTCGGCTAGCATCGATCCAACTTCTTGTACATCCTCTGAGTTTTTACAAATGTCTGCTGCTGACATTGAGAGGGAACCTCAACTGATTATATCCAAGGGACTGAGGATCCACAAATCTTAGCAAGAGAAGAGATTCCTACTACGCTTATTGAATGTCTCCAGGAGTCTGTGCAGACGTACCGCAGAAAAAGAAACAGGAAACCAAACATATTTCCCATCATGAATGGTAGGATTTTAATCGGGGGTTATTTAATGCTTTAATGGTTTTAAATCCTCCTGAAGAGGTGTCTGTGACTGCCATGGACTTGCACTCTTGTTTAAAGGTCCCGGGAACTAGGTTCTTCAGATGAGCATCTGAATTCTGGGGAAGAGTCATTTGCTTAGTGTTCTCAAATTCCTTTCATCTTGAACTATGGTTCAGAGAAAGGGGATTCTATTAGTCCAGATTTCCCTTTGGAGGAACTCTCCTGTGGGAATACTGTTGCCCAATGATGGAGTTCTTTAAGTGGGATTGTTCTCATGTTTCTGACATTCAGAAAAGTTATGACCTCCTCCACATAGTCTCTGAAACTATCAACTGTTTCCTCCTGTTTTGACTGCCCACCTGGATACATTTTCAGCCGCTTCCCAGACCCCTACATCTGAGAAACCTGATAGATTTTACAAAGCACTTGATAAATGTAAATTTCTTTATAAATGCCCTTCTGTTGATCCTTCTGTAGTGTCTTTCTCTTCTGACAAGCCCTCTAAGCTCTTGTACCTTCAGATGAGTATTGTAGAGCTATAGAAAGGCTGAGCCAAAAAGGTTTACATTGCTGTCACTTTATCCTTTCGGGCTATCAACTATCAGACTCCTATGACCAGGTGTGTTTTTGACCCTCCTTTCCCAAGTTTCCAAGGTGTTGCTCTCATACTTTGGACAATGTAGAAGAGTCTTTTCTGTTCATGCAGCTTTATTATATACAAACACATCACGATACAAATTTACTGACTAGCTTAAGTAACTTATATACAAAGTTCATCAACTTGCAATCATACATGCTCACTCTCTGGCTGCACTATCAGTATTGCACTGGGAATAGCACGTGCCCGGTGTTTATATGTGCATGTTCAGTCTTTGATATACTTCTTGAAGATACCACACATACACTCTGATCTACATCCTCCCTCCCTGACAAATAGATCATGCAACATTATGAATCTATTTGGCATGCAGATAGTACAAGAAGTTCTTTGTTATGCAATTATACAAGACTAGGTACATATATACAGTTATGTCCATGTTGCTGAATATTTCACACTGGGCCTGGAAATTCGACTATATTGTGTGAAAACTAGAATTAGGTTTAGCAACTGATGCTGTCTGTACAGAATGTTCAACCTTGGGAGTATTTGGAACATCAACAGGAATGGAAATAGAGGTTCAAACACTCTCTGTGATGGCAACAACGTCTGGTTCGGTCTGAGATCTAGAGCCTATATCACAGGAACAGTGCTGTGATGAAGATTCTGGTACAGGAAGAAGATGTTTGCAATTTGTCTTGTACTCCACACCCTCCGATTCTACAAGTTAGGATCGTGGCTTAGTACATATACCTGTAACTTCAAAAGTCTGGTCAAAACCTTTCGCCGTTTGTATCCTCACTGTTTCTCCTTCCCTCAACAGATGAACAAATCTACTCACTTTTGTCATAACTGAACATCTGTATAGACCGTTTCTTGAATAAATTGAGCCTTGATAGTTTTGTTGTTCTAAGCTTTAGGCCCCAATAAACTGGAACTATAAGGCAGTGTCATTCTGGCTTAACTAGCTGGAAGTCTAAGCAATCAATAGTATTTGCATGTTCCAATTTTTATGATTATATCTATGGTCACACTATTCAGATTAAAACTGACCACCAACCTCTAGTTACTATCTTAAAGAAGCCTATCCATTCAGCTCCAGCGAGATTACAAAGAATGATGCAATTTGTCTTGTACTCCACACCCTCCGGATGAATCGGAGGGTGTGGACCAAGAATATCATCACAGGGTATGTTTCTGAGATAAATTCAAAAAGACATCTGTATTGTCATGCTTTGACCTTCCAAGTAATTGCTTTGCACTCTGCACTGCACGTTCAGCTAGCCCATTTGGTTGTGGATATTCAAGACTGGTAATAACATGTACAAAGTCCCATTCTCTTGCAAGTATCTGAAATAACTTACTAGTAAATTGAGTAGTATTGTCAGAAATAACTTTGTGTGGACTACCATGGACTGAGAAATGACATTTCAACTTAGTAATAACAGTAGTGGATGTTAGATTAGGTAGTAAGCCAGTCTCAAACCAATTCGAATTAAGAGTCTACCAATACTAAGTAGTGTTGATTGCCCAACTCGAAGATATCAGTGACTAATGTTGACCGAGGTAGTTCAGGAACTTAACTTAGCTGAAGTGGGTCTCTTTGCAAATGCAGTTTAGTACTGTTGCATACTGAACAAGAAGAAAGTACTTTGTCAATGTCTTTCAGTAATGAAGGTCAAAATACTAGTTCTGTTGCTCTTCTCTTAGTGGATGTGGAACCTGGGTGACCATGATGCAAAATCTTGATATATTCCTGATGTAAGGAAGCAGGAAAAGCAATTTTAGGACCTTTGCAAATAATGCCATCTTCCTTTGACATTTAATCTCTGTAAGGAAAATAGGTTTGTACTTCAGGTGGTACACTAGATTGCTTCGACGGCCATCCACTATTAATGTACTGATTGCGCTTTTGCAAAACTGGATCAGTCTTTATGTGATCTTTCAGCTCATCAAGTCTAGTGGTCGAGAAATTATGCACTGCCATCACATCAAAGGCAAAATTCTCTGTGTCAAGTTGTTCCATTGTATTTCTGGGTGATCTGGATAAGGTATCAGCCAGATAGTTTCCCTTTCATACGGACCAATTTGAAGTAGTACTTTTGCAATTTGAGCATCATTCTTTGTAATCTCGCTGGAGCTGAATGGATAGGCTTCTTTAAGATAGTAACTAGAGGATGGTGGTCAGTTTTAATCTGAATAGTGTGACCATAGATAAAATCATAAAAATTGGAACATGCAAATACTATTGCCAAAAGTTATTTCTCAATTTGAGCACATTACATTTCAGTTTGGATGAGTGTTCTAGATGCATTGGCTACTGCTCTTCCCTCTTGAAGAATAACTGTGCCAAGACCACAGGAACGAGTGACTGGTTTATTTACATCATAGTATCTTAATGTAGGTGGGACAGCAGTGTTCTGTGTGGTTCTGCGTAAGGTCTTCAAACGCCTTCTGGTGCTGTTCTAACCATGACCATATAACATTTTTGCATGTCAGCTCTCTTAAAGATGCTGTCAACTCACTGAAGCCTGGTAAAAACTTGCCTAAATAGTTGACCATGCCTAGGAAATGCTATATTGCTTTGATATTGTCTGGCGCTGACATCTCAAGAATAGCTGCTTGCTTGTTCAGGTCTGGTCCCAAGCCAGTACTGGTAAATAAGTGACCTACATATGTAACTTCTGATAGTCTGAAGTTATACTTGAGAGGATTGAGCTTCAAGTTTACTTCTGTCTAGAACTTTCTTTCGATTTCTGTCATGCTTTGCTTTACCATTGCCTCCAACCAATAAATCATCTACTATTATGGCACAAGGATAACCTGAAAAAATTTGCTCCATTGCATGCTGGAAGACTTCACTTGCAGAATTTGTTCCAGATGGCACCCTTAGGAATCTGTATGTGATAAACAGGGTACCAAAAGTGGTTAGTAATAAGGATTTGCTATCAAGCATCACTTGCCAAAATGAACTTTTTGCATCCAAGACAGAAAAACAGTAGAATTTGGTATTACAGTTGCGACCTCTTCGACTGTACATATTGGATGATGCAGTCTCTTCAAAGCTTTGTTCAAATCTCTTGGGTCAATACATATTCTGATTTTGTCTGAGCCTTTTTTAGTGAGCTGCTACCATGGACAGCACCCATTCAGTTGGTTCTGTAACTGGACAAATTACACCTTGCTGTACCATTTTATCCAACTGAGCCTTGACTTTGTCCTGCCTAGCTATCAGAACTCTTCTTGCTGGTCTGACTACTGGAGTGACCTCTGGGTTTAACTTCATGGAAGACTTAACTGGAAGTTTGCCCAACTTGTCATCGAAAGCATCAGCATACTCTGAGAAAATGGCTTCAGAAAAATTGGAACTAGGAGATACACTTATGTGATGAACTTCTTTGGTAAAAGAAAGCAGATTCATTCTCAAACTATCTCTGAGACTCAAAGACTGTACTGGTCTTTGTACTACATAGAATAACAAGCTGTAATAGTTCTCAGCCAAATAACATGAAAGCATCATTGAGCCTTCGGTTTGAATTTCTTCACCTCCATAAGCAACAAGTTTTGCATTACTGGCCACATTGAGTTGTTCATTAATTCTCACTTTAACAAATGCATCTGCTAATGTAACATTGCACTTTGAACCAGTGTCTACTTTAAGCTCTGTGGATTTACCATTGTGATCGAGACCATACAAAACACTTTGCTCTTTGCCAGTAAATTCACTGCATCAACTCTTTCACCAATTACTGATACGCCATCTACATAAAACGTGAACTGCTGCAACTCTACTTGATCACTTTGCTTTTTTGTGTGACCTTTCTTTTACAACTGTGTGGGGTTTAATGATTTGCAAAACTTTTGAAAATGGTTCCGTTTTTTACAGTTTGAGATTGCTGGCCAAATGCTAAGCATTTCTCTGTTCTAGACTCATGACTGGCACCACAATTGTGACAGTTGATAATAAAGCTGGACTTGGGTTTTGCTAATTCACATTTGCACTGCACTGAGCATCCTCCTTTAACTGAACTGGTCTTAGAACATGCTGTAAGACTATGTGGGCTCCCCGATGAAACAGCAGGGGTTGTGGCTGCCATGTGCTTAAGCCTACTTCTGTTTGCCTTGTGTTGCATGCTGTCTACATTTGCTCTGGATCCTACTGAAATCATACTTGTGTGTTTTTCTGCAACTTCATGGATTTGACAAATCCCAATGGCTTTACTCAATGTTAAATCACTATCACGGAGCAAAATCTTTCTCACAGCAGCACTATTAATACCACACATGCCTGTCTTTTATTAACTCATCTTTTAAGTCACCAAACTGACATATTTTGGCTTTGTTTCTCAGGTCAGTTATATAAGCTGCAAAGGTTTCCCCTGGTTTTTGATCTCTTGTATAAAACAAATGCCTCTCTAATGTAATATTTGTCTGAGGGTTACACATTTCTCTGAATTTGCACTTCAAACACTCGGGGTCTTCCCTTGATTCTGCCTGTCTAACAATATGACTATTTTTCACATTCTCCCTCATATACTGCTGTTGCATACACAAATTAATGCTCTCTTTCTGTGGCCTCTGACCCAGCTAGGTTTAGCAAAATGAATACCTTGGTGCATGCATCTTTATCTAAATAATCTGCTTGTATAAAAATATTGTACTCTTGCTCAAATGTTCTCCAGTTTTCTGCAATATTCTGATCAAATACATGTGGTAAGGGCTCTCAAAATCCATCTGCCATATTAACACATAACAGTGAAGGGTTTTGCACATAAGCTCAAACAGATACACACACATATATACCAGAAATTTATGCCAGTATTTGTAACTTTGCCCAGTAGCACAACAAGCTACTGTATAACTGAACTTTGTGAAACAAGTCTCTCGGGCACTGTAATACTCTGGAAATTACTGTACTGCAAGAAATCACCCATTATCAGTGTAAGAAACATTTCAAATGACTGCACGATGTGAATGAACTGGGCAGGAGAAGCTCAGAGTCAGTAATATTTCACAGTAACTGCGCTTTGAGAATAAGCAGTACATAGCGCACTGAAATTTCCCTAAATGGCAGTACCTTGCTAAGCAATTTTTTACAGTGCAAGAAACATGCTGTAATGGCGGCACTTTGTGACTAGACACACCCAGCACAAGAAACATTTCAAAATGGCTATACTTTGACTGTACTTCACAAAATAGTTGCACTTTGCACACATACAAACTCTTCAGAATACATGTACAGTAATAAGCACGCACTGTAAGTACTTTTACACAGTTTGAGATACTTTGAATAACTCCACTTATGTCTTTGATACAATAGAAAGTCGTAGTTATGCAAAACACATCACTTTGTCAGAAAACATGTAGTTGCCTTGCTTTATTTAAGCTTAGTGTGCCCTTTTTGCCCTTATTATATTCGTTTTGCTCGTTTAGTCTCTTTTCATGCCATTTGTACTTTTATTCTGCTTGTTTTACTTTAAACATACCTGCTTTTTTTCAAACACACTCATTTTGCCTCAAACATACTCGTTATGCTTTAAACATACTCATTTTGCTTTTCTGATAATCATTTCCTCAAATATCTTAATCTTAAACATTTTGCTTAGTTAATAAACCTTTTGTGCCTCCCGCTTGTTTAATAATACGATTTGTGCCCTTATAATGCTCCGTTTTGTCTTTTTTTTACAAAATATGCAGTTTGTGCGAATTCTCATTACCTTTGATTGTTTTCTGGCTTTTTTTGATGCTCTCTTCTCTTAGTTTACCTTCACTGTCATCTGTGCACCTCATGGCTCCGAAAATCAATTTCTGGAATCCCGGTTCTGACACCATGTCTCTCGACTACTTTGGAAACAATAAACGAGTCTTTGTGGGTTCTGTTCAAGCAGCTTTATTATATACAAACACATCATGATAGAAATCTACTGACTTTAACTTAAGTAACTTGTATACAAACTAACTACTGCAATCATACATGCTCACTCTCTGGCTGCACTCTCAAAAGGCATTGGGAATAGCAAGTGCCCAATATTTATATGTGCATGTTCAGTCCTTGATATGCTTCTTAAAGATGCAGCACATACACTTTGATCTACACAAAGTGGTTTCTGACTTTGCTGACTCTGAGGGGAAAGCTTCAGTTCTTTTCCTGCTGGGCTATACCTCTCAAGTTGATCACCACCTCTAGCAAATGCAGCAATGGTGTAGCTGATACCTCCTCCAGGGCTGTGGGCGTTGGTTCAATTATGAGGTGTTACTTTTGGCTTTGTCTTCAGGCTTTGCTATGGCCAAATTGTTGGATGCTCCTTTGATGATAATAATCTTTTTGGTGCTGCTGCTGAACTTTTGAAAGTTTCTCCAGGATAATGAAAAAGCCTTGCAGGAGTTGAAACTTATTTTTGTTTCTCCTATTCGTAAGTTTCAGAGGAATTATTCCTGTAAATTTGCTTTTGCTTGAGGCAGTCTCATCCTCCACCTATGGGAAAAAGTGTTTTGGATGTCTCCTCCTGCTAAGTCTACTCAAAGCCCTACCTTTAACCTGCTTTCCAGGATAAGCCAGGTTCCATTTGACAATTTACTTCCCCTTTCCCTTGGCCAAGTTCCATTGTCCCTCTGTCTTTCCCTGCTTCTTCCAAATTGGATAACGTTCACAACAGACTCTTGAGTTCTGTCCATCATCCACCAAGGGAAATTTCATGGTTTGGAAATCCCATTCTTTCTTTCTTTTTGGGCATCCCTCAGCCTCCTCAGGACCAACTTCCTCTTTTCCCAGCAGTGCTTCATTCTGTTTTGGTCTGGGCACCTTTAAGCTGTGCCTCCTGCCTAGGTAGGGAGAGGTTTTATTCCAGAATGTTTTTCGTTCCCAGAAAGGAGGGGATGTTAAGACCAATTCTGGATCTTTCCCAGCTTAACACCTTTCTCAAAATCCTTCTTTTTGAATGTTGTCTCTTCAGACTTTATTTCCCCTTCCTTTATGCCAGGCCTTTCTGGTCCCTGTGGATCTCAAGGATGCCTACCTTCATATCCCCATGCATTCTCCTTTCAGGAAAGTTTTATATCTCTGTTTCTTCCTTGCCATTTTCAGTTCTCTGCTTTGGCCTCTCCACTGCCTCAAAGGTATTCGCAAAATGCTTTGCTCCTGTCATTGACTTTTGAAGGATGAGAGGAGTTCAGATCTTTCTCTACCTAGATGATCTGCTGTTTCAGGCTATTTCCCCCGATGAGGATCAGGATCTCAAGTTTACTGTTTCCCTGTTAGAGAGTCTGGGATTCACCTTATGCATTCAGAAACCAACTCTGACAGCTTCCCAGGATCAAAATGTTCCTTGTTTGCGGGCTTCAGACCATCCCCATATTGGCATCACTGCCTACCCTGAAGGCCCTGTCTCTCATTGCCTGTTTCCAGTCACTTCTTCCTCTGGCTTCAGGCATAGCCAGGTAATTTTTCAGGGTCCTCGGATTCATGACTTCCATCATTCTCATGCTCCCTCTGGCTAAGCTCCACATAAGAAACTTCAGTGGTACCATGTCAGTGAGGCTCCAACATTGCTACCCCATGGACTTCCCAGTACCCTTCCTTCCCTGTCTCAAGCTCAAGCTTCAGAAGTGAATTCATCAGTTTTCTCTCAAACCGGGGCTTCCTTTCCAATCTCCAGTCCCAAGTCGAGCTTTTTACAGATGCCTCAGATATGGGATGAAAGGCCTCCTTCAGCTCTCTCAGGGTTTAGGGTCTATGGCCGCTTCATTAGAGGTCAGACCACATCAGTGTAAAGAAGATGAGGGGTCTGCTTCTAACTCTTCAGGCTTTTCATTCCCTGTTTCATCTTGGGTCCTTCAAAGTTTTCACAGAGAATACCACAGTGATTTGGTATGTCAGCAAGCAGGGGGGTACAAGGTCTTATCTTCTTTGCACACTAGTTCTTCAGGTCTGGGATCTAGCTGTACAGTGTCAAGTGACTCTTCAGGTAGTTTACATTCCCTTGGAGTACAGCCTAGAGGTAGACTAAACAGGTCCAGCACATAAGTTCACAAATCGATGCTTCGTAAAGATGTGTACCTGGACATTGTCCATTGGTGAGGTATTCCTCTGGTAATTCGTTTTGTCCTCCATCTGAACAAACAGATTCCTCTATTCTATTTCAAAGTCTCAAGTCCTATGGCTCGGAAAGTGGACACCCTGTCTTTTCCTTGGAAGGGTTGGTTCTGTATGCTTTCCCTCCCCTTCCTGTGTTACCCTGAGTCTTGCAGAAGATCAGGCAGGATTCCCCCCAAATCATGCTAGCTAGACTCCCTTGTGGCCCAGAAACCATTGGTTCCTCTCATTTGGCCAGGAACAATCACCACAATCTACTTCATTGGGTGTATCTTCTCACACAAGACAAGGTATCTCTTATCTTTCCTCACTTGTCCACTCTTCAACTAATGCTGTGGGTAATAGCATTTTAATCCCTTTCAAAACACCTGATGTTAAGTTGTCTATCTCGCCTTCATTCTTGCTGGATGGGTTCGGAGCCGACCTCGGCTCCGACTCGGCCACTGTAAAAGCTCGAGAGTTGGTTCCACCGGCTCGAGGCTCCCCTTATATCCCACAATGCTAGGCGAGAGTTACCTCAGATCTCGTTTGCCGCTACAGCTATCGAGGTGTTGGTTTTCTACCGGTTCTTGGTAAGTGACTTTTCTTGTGAAGTTAGATTATTAAAACCCCTTTAACTTTAATATTTTTACTTATTTCCCTTAGTTTAGAGAAATTTTTATCCCCTTCTAAAAAATTCCCGTTTTTTTCCCTCAAGAACTTTAAGTTCTTCCCTTGGGCCTACAGGCCTTTTCTCTTTCCCTAGTGGAGTGTGTGTTATTTCTTATTTTAAAAACCTAGTTAGTGGTTTATTATAATTTAAACTTGACAGGGTGTAATTAGTGTGTTTGTGTGTGTGTGATTACACCTTTAGAGATGTCTAAGGAAGCAAAGGTCTCCGGATTCAAGAAGTGTGATGCGTGCTGTCAGAAAATGTCTCTGACAGACGCTCACACTTCTTGTGTCTACTGTCTGGGACCTTTGCACCTGCAGGACTCCTGTGCTGTGTGCCATGGCTTCAGCCCCAGGGTCCTGCAGGAAAGAAAAAATAAATTAATTTTAGGGGCTTACTCAAGCCAGAGGATTCCCTTTCTGTATCTACAGGAAGCCCTCTAAGGCATCTAGGTCTTCGGCTCCGACAACTGATCCGATACCTAAGGTTTCTAAACCTATGTCTACATCGGCTCGGCTGGAGCCGATGAGTCTCAGTCCACAGTTTCTGTGGTTCCCTCGGCTCCGGCTGGAGCCGAGGTATTAGAAATTTCCGTGTCGGCTCTGACCAGACCTTCGGAGCCGACAGCTAGGAAGAGGTCCAGGTCACCATCCCTTGGCTCCATTCATTCGGCTCCAGGATCTCCCCTGCTGTCTGAACGGAGCCAAAGATCTCACTCCTCTAGGTCATCGAGGCTGTCGGATCATGACCTTCAGAGGGTAGTGAGTCGACTTCTTAAGTCCGAGGCACTGGCCCAGATGCTTCAGAGCCCGACTCATCAGTCGATGCCTGCCCCGGTCCATCAATATATTCCTCCTTCGATTCTCTTGAGTTCGGAGCCGGGTCGCATCGGAACCGAGACTGTGATAGCGTCGGAGCCGATACAATTGTCTTCGGCTCCGTCGGCTCCGATTTCTTCCTTGGAAGAATCTCGGCGCCGGACTTCCCTCGTCGGCTCCGAGGGGGTGAGTGGCATCGGACCCTTGTCCGACCCCCCTCTCCCTCTCGGTGCTTCGGCGCTGGTAAGTTCGGCTCCGACATCGGCCTCGGAGCCATCACTGTCGGTGCCGAGGGAGGTTCTTAGCTTCGAGCGGGGACCTCTGGCTTTGCCTGACAGGGGTGCATTCGAGGTCATGCGGAGTGTGTTAGAGCCTGGCTCTACTCCACAGTCGGCTCCGTCCGCCCCTCCCTCGGTGCCTCAGGTCAAGTCGACTCACTCCCTCATCCCGGACCGCAGAGAGCCAGCTCCTCAGGAACCCCCTGTGGGGATTTCATCCTCTTCCAAGGCCTCTCCTGATTTGGCAGAAGAGCCCCCTCGGAAGAGGAAGTGTAAGAGGAAACACATTGACTCACCTGAGTCAATCACGTCTGACACAGATTTAGATGATTCTGAGGGTTCCCCCCATTCCCCTTCTGAAGATGTCTCATTTGCAGACATTCTAGAGATCCTGAAGCAGAGGGGAAATTGGCCAGCCCTCAACCCTTCAGAGGATGAATCTGTGTATCTTGAGGCGTTTGGCTCTCGCCCTTCCACCTCCTGGGTGTCCCCCCCCTTTGACCCCCTCATGCAGGTGGTTGCTAAGAAGGCATGGACGGCTCCTGATTCAGTGGACCCCACTCCCAGGAGACCCTTCAAGTTCATAACGGCACCAGCAGACAAACAGTTCTTAACAAAAGGAGTTTCTGTGGATGCTATGGTGGTAGCTGCTGCCACTAAGAAGGAGCTAGCTGATCCTTCAGTACCTGTCCATCCACCTAACAAGGAATCTAGGTCCATGGACAGGTACGGGAAGCGGATGTTCTCGTCAGCGACATTTACCATGCGTTCGCTGAACTACCTATGCCATTTTACTCGTCTTCAAAGGGACTTGATCAAGGAAGCGAGTGAAATGTTAAAGGACCCTACAGCTGCGGTTTTTCAAGATAAGATGAACATGCAGTTGGCTACCCTTAACTCCATAACCAACTCCTCCATGCCTTCTTTCTTACGGCTGATGGAGCGAGTAGAGCCGCAGGGACAGGTGTGGTCTTACGTAGGCATGCCTGGATGCGGCTATGCAATTTTATGGACCCCTTCAAGGCGTCTTTCACTAACTCCCGTTTGATGGATCATCTCTCTTTGGTCCTCAAGTGAAAGAAACCTTGACTAGGTGCGAACTGATGGCAAGACCCTTTCTGCCGTCGGAGTCCGTTTTTCTACTCCTTCTAGGCCTTACCCCAAAGGCCAGAAAGGTGGAAAGATGTGGTTCCGTAAACAATCTCAAGGGACTTCGCCTGACGACAGAGTCGTTTCCCGCCAGAGGCAGAGGCGGGAATAACAATGGTAGACGCCCTAGGGGCAGGGGGGGTCCGCAGAACCAGGGCAATCGGGAAGCCTTCTCTGACCAGCCCTTTCAGCATCCCTGAGGTGTTGCCCGACTGCCCACCTTGAAGGCAGTCGGGCAGATTGTCACTGTACCCAGAAGCCTGGCTATCCCTGACTCAAGACAAATGGGTACAGTCCGTCATTTCCGAAGGCTATTCTATCCCCTTTCTTCGCATTCCAAACCAATCAAAAAAATCCCTTCCAGATGTTCCACCGCTCAAAGGGATCTAGCGGTTTTGGAAATTTCAAAACTGCTTGCAAAAGAGCAATTCAGCCAGTTCCAGCAGACCAGCAAGGATCCGGAATCTACTCAAGGTTCTTTTTAGTTCCAAAGAAAACAGGGGACTGAGACCAATTTTGGATCTCAGTATCTTGAACAGATCAGTCAAGAAAACAAGATTTCGGATGGTCACGCTGCAATCCATTCTTCCCCTCTTGGGCAAAGGAAACTGGATGTGCTCTATAGACCTTCAGGATGCGTGCTATCACATAAAATGAACAGACGCTCCAGAAGATTCCTCCGCTTCAGGCTGGGAACCAGTCATTTTCAGTTCAGGGCCCTGCCCTTTGGTCTCACCACTGCCCCGGTGTTTACCAAATGCATGGCAGTGGTAGCTTCTCACCTGAGACGACAAGGATTCCAGGTGTTTCCATATTTGGACGACTGGCTCCTCACAGCTCCCACCAAGCATCTCCTTCTGATGGCCAGGGATTACACTTTTCGCATTTGTCAAAAGCTAGGCATTTCAATAAATTGCGAAAAGTCTGTTTTGTCGCCTTGTCGTGCTATTACTTTCATAGGCAAATCTAGACACAGTAGACATGTCTGCGAGACTAACACATCAGAGAATAACAGACATTCACAAACTGGTCTCACTCCTTTTCAACAACAACAGAATCAAAGCCAGGTTAGTTCTGAAAGTGTTGGGAATTATGGCTGCCATACCTCTGCTTCCATTAGCCAGATTCCACATGCTGATCCTTCAATGGATGCTCTTTACTCAATGGTCATACCAGGAACTTCCAATGTCTCACACTATTATGATCACGCATAGCGTGCAAAAATCATCTCATGTGGTGGATGTCTTCCCTCAGCTCTTGTTGGGAAGACCCTTTGTTCCACCCTCCGGTTGCTACTCTGACAACGGATGCCTCCCTGATCGGGTGGGGGCATTATCAGGGCAGGACGGTCCAGGGCACATGGCAACCAAACGAATGCCACTTGCACATAAATGTTCTAGAGATGAGAGCAGTGCTTTTAGCGTTGCAAGCCCTTCAAGACTCTCTTCCCTTGGGAACGATTGCAATCCAGACAGACAATATGTCTGTAGTGTGGTACATCAACAAACAAGGCGGAACCAGGTCATACCCCTGTGTCGAGAAGCACTCAGACTGTGGCAATGGGCGATTTCTTCTCAGCGATTTCTGATAGCAACGCACATCCCGGAAGTCCAATCAAATTGCGGACAAGTTGAGCAGAGCTATTCTCATGCCTCACGAGTGGTCTCTGAAAGACTCTGTTGTGAGAGAAATTTTCCTCAAGTGGGGTCAGCCTTGCTGCGATCTTTTTGCTACTCCTCAAAACAGCAAGTGCAGAGAATTTTCACTCTATTCCCTTTACCAGGCCAACCCAGCAGAGACGCTCTAGTCCAAGTTTGGCCCCGGGGACTTCTGTATGCATTTCCTCCTTTCCCACTAATCTCTCAAGTGATACAGGAAGCTATCGCTCAGAAGGCCTCATTGATCCTCATTGCTCCTTACTGGCCTCGACCGGTGTGGTTGCCCTTTCTACATCAATTTCTATTGGAGCGACCGTGGCATTTGGACCTAGTTCCAGATCTGTTGATCCATCAGTCGGGTCAGTTACATCGCTCCCTCCCCTCTCTGAACCTCACTGCTTGGTTCCTCCAGTTCCAACCTTAGCCAGGCTTCCTCAATTATCTCACTCTGTTCGAGATATTTTGATAGCTTCCCATAAATCTTCCACTCCGAAGATTTATTTGAGTAAGTGGGAACGCTTCACAAATTGGGCTCATAGAAAGGACATAGATCCTTTCACTGCTTCCATCCAATTAGTCCTTGATTTTCTAGCTGAACTCTTCCATGCAGGTTCATCTCCTCTACTCTTAAAGCTCAGTTGGCTGCTATTTCCACCTTTCTTGCGGGTATTTCTGAATCTTCCATAATGGCCCACAATCTTTGCAAAGCCTTTTGAAAGGAGTTTTCTTCTCAGACCTCCTATAAGAAATCCTCCTTCTCCTTGGGACCTAAATTTAGTTCTTGCTTCTTTGATTCTTCCCCCTTTCGAACCTGCAGTCTCCTGTTCTTTAAAATTGCTATCATGGAAGACTCTTTTTCTGGTAGCTATTACTTCAGCTAGAAGAGTTTCAGAGCTTCAAGCACTCAGCTGTCGACCTCCTTATCTATTGTTTCATAAGGACAGAGTATCCTTACGAACTAACCCGTCCTTTTTGCCCAAGGTGGTCTCGACGTCAAATCTAAATCAAAGCATTGACCTCCCTGTCTTTTTCCAGAATATTCCAATAGGTCTGAACAAAAATTACACTACCTGGATGTTCATCGTCAATTGAGGTACTACTTTGATAGAACAAAACAATTCAGAAAATCTGATCAGCTGTTTGTCTCCTATGCGGAAAGCAGAAAGGGACTTTCAGTTTCAAAGGTATCTTTATCCAGATGGCTAACATCTTTGATTTCCCTTGTATATGAAATTAGACACCAAAAACTGCCTAATAAACCTAAGGCCCATTCCACCAGAGCTTTGGCTACTTCTTTAGCCTTCCAAGACAGACTGCCTATTGACACCATTTGTGCAGCGGCTACTTGGGCTACTCCTCACACTTTCATTTCTCATTATAAGTTGGACTTAGCTTCTAGGCATAGAGCTAACTTTGGTTCCACTGTTCTCAGGAGTCTGTTCCGTTAGGCCACCCGGGACAAGGTGCTAGGGGCGGTCCCATCCAGCAAGAATGAAGGTGAGATAGACAACTTAACATATAGAAGTTATGTTCTTACCATAACGTTCCATGTTAGTTGTCTTCTTCTCGCCTTCTTCTTGCGTCCCACCCTCCTTCCCCCTGGCCTGGACAGACCTAGAGGAGTTGTGATTGTGACCTCTCTTTCTACCACCTCTTTCTTAGGCATATGCTGTTATGCATATTTCCTGGTTCAGGATGTAGGTCACCCTTCTTTCTTCCTGTTGTTAGAGGTGGACTCTGTTTAGAGTTATTCTGTTACTATTATAAGCTGGGGTTAGCTTACAAACGAGATCTGAGGTAACTCTCGCATAGCATTGTGGGATATAAGGGGAGCCTCGAGCCGGTGGAACCAACTCTCGAGCTTTTACAGTGGCCGAGTCGGAGCCGAGGTCGGCTCCGAACCCATCCAGCAAGAAGAAGGCGAGAAGAAGACAACTAACATGGAACGTTATGGTAAGAACATAACTTCTATTTTTCTAAGGATGTGCTTCAGTTTCTGCAGGAGGCCAAAAAAGCCACGATCAGGAAATCATATGTGTCCAAATGGAAAAGATTTTCTGTCTGGTGCCCCTCTACCATCAGGATCCCCTGTCAGTGGAGGTTCCTGTGATTCTCCTTTTAGTGTGATCTGCTCCATGCTGGTTTAGCATATTCAATTAAAGCTTGCCTGTCAGCAATTTCTGCTAGTCTGCCCTTGATTCCTTCTCTAACCTCTAGATTTGAGGTCAAGCAATTTTTTGAGGGTGTCCTTTGTATCAGGCCTCCCAGAAAGTCTATTCTACCTTACTGGGACCTCCGGTTTCTACTTGAAAATTTGACTCCTTTTGAGCCTGCTTCTTCGCTTCCTTGCAGCACTGAACTTGGAAGACTGTTCTTCTTTTGGCTGTCACTTCAAACAAAAGAGTGTCTGAACTTCAGGCTGTCACGACTATTCCTTCTTTCTTAGCTTTCCACAGAGACAAGGTGTCTCTTTGGTACTAACCCCCCTTTAATGGCCAAGGTGGTCAATGAGTTGTCCCTTAATCAGTCTATTTATTTTCCTTCCTTTTTTCCCTTCTCAGCAGTCTGTCAGTGAGGAAAGTTCTTAACACCCTGAATTTGCATAGACAGCTCAGAATATTATTTGAATAATGCTTTTTGTTTCCTTTCATCCCAGGTCTTTGGGTTTGGCTGTTTGTAAGCAAACCATTTCTTACTGGATTTGTAAGGCCATAGGCCATTGCTTTTTTTTGCTCTCTTCATGGTAAAAGTATTTCCTCATCAATAAAGGCTTATTCTACCAGGGATGTTGCCTCTTGTGGTGCTTTTTTTCAAGGGGCTGAATGCCAGTTCCATCCTTGAGGGTTACTACTTGGTCCTCTGTTCATACTTTCATGAAGCATTACAAGTTGAATGTTATTTTCAGGACCAGAGATGGCTTTGCAAGGGCTGTCCTGCATGGGTTTCTAGAGGGCTGTCCCATGCCATCCTTCTCCCAGGCTTCCTGTTGATCTTTTGCACTCTCCCTTATGGTATGAATACTGCAACAGTGATATGGAAGGACATGGTACAGTTGTGTAAAATCTTACCATAACAGTAGATGTCCTTCACTTCACTGATGTAGTGTTCGCACCCTTCTTCCTGCCTCAGTGCTCTAGCTTATTCTTTCTTACCCTCCTGCCCAAAGGGTTGTTTTCCATTTCTCCTTCTGGATGCACATTTTTCCTTGTCCCTAGGGACATCCTGTTCCTCCTGGGGATTTTCCAGTTCTGAGTGGGTGCGTCAGTACATCACCTTTATGCACTACACTTTGCGTGGGGAGTGTATGTTTGAATTACAGCACCTGTAAGTACTAAAGGCTTTGGTATACCGCCTGTTCATTGGGCTATCCTTGGCAGACAAATCTTTAGGTTATGAATATTGTACAGTCTTCAACCTAATTTTCTTACTTTGAACAAGTTTAAACTGCTTTATTACCTGTTTTTTGCATTGTACATTATCTGCACTTACATTACATTACATTTGGTCGAAAGTTTGTTGTTAAATTTAACTGTTGAGGCTACCCACTAAAGTGAGCTAGCCTGTATAAGTCATTTATTACTGTTTTTCCTGCATTTCTGTGTACTTTTTAACCTAAAAAACAAAAAAAAACAAAAAAATATCCTTGTTTTCCCGCCTTTCTCGACTAGTTTAGACCAGTATACAGGCTTTGCTGTATTCTGGACTGTGGTGTAGTTCTTGTGTTGTCCATTGCCTTACTTGGATAGAAGAAAGTTTCTTTGCTCACCAGTGGGAGTGGGGAGCCTTGAGCAGCCTATCTGTCCCTGAAGGAGTGTCCTCAACACAAGAGCTTGTAGTAATTGGTCGTTTTAGACCATTTCCAGCTCTTTTGAAGTTCCCTGTTTAAAATCCACGTTTGCGCGGCTTTGTGCGATTGTGTGCATAGCACAGTGCCGGCTAAACAGGCTTAAACTATTCTTGGCTCCGCCAAGTCTGCACTTCAATTTTTCCCTTAAGAAAGCTCTACTTTCAACAAAATCAGTCTATTCACTTTATCATAAGCCTAGCACTTGCTCCTAAAACCTTTCTTTTAAGTGAAGCACCCTTAAACTAACGTAAGCACTACATCCACCTACAACCCGTGCTAATACCCACTTCCCTTCAAAGTCCTCTCTCTGACCCAGTTAAACATCACCCCCTTATACTATTCTGGCATGTCGAGTTGTATATTACTGACATCCTCTCCAGTTCAGCTGGTTAATCTGGGAATCCTGAGACAATGTTACAATTGTCTCATGTACACAGACAACCCTCTTCTCCTCCCAACAAACACAAACACATGTGAGAGATGCAACTATATAGCCAAACTGGAGGCTGAACTCTCTCAACACAGGACTAGCAAGACCAGACAGGAGGAGAAGGTAACCACACACACAACAAACCCAGTCTCACATAAACCAACCACAACTGCAAACCAAACACATAATAACACAAAGACATACTCGGAGGCTCTAATAAAAAACTTACCGAAACAACAGAGGCTCCCAAAGTAGACATCCAAGAAAACACCACCTCAAAACTCTGCACATGCAACACATAGTACACAAAGTCAGTGTGCCAAGCAATCACAGCCCTTAAGGCGAAACACCATGCCTGATGCACTAGTAATAGGTGACTCTATAGTCATACACACTGATGTCCTGCTTACCAGGCTGAACAAAGAGAGGGTAACGGTGAGCTGCCTGTCAGGAGCTAGGATCCGCCACATAACACAAGCACTCAGGTCACTCCAAAGCAAGTACAAATATGACTCCGTCATTGTCCATGCCGGTGTGAATGACCTGAGACGTACCTCCTTGGACTACATGAAAAGAGACATAGAGGAGGTCTCTGATTATGTAGCCCAGGCTGGTATGACCCTGACCCTGAGCAGCATCTTGCCCTCAGTAAGAATGATGCCACAATACAAAGACAAGATGATCAGCTTTAATAATTGGCTCAGTTACTGGTGTCATTCTAGGGGGATCCAATGTCTGTCTGCTTGGGATGACATGATGGACAAGCCACGCTGCTTCGCAAGGGATGGCTTGCACCTGTCACCACTGGGCTTCCGGATATTGGCTAAGGCTCTTGCCACCCCCATAGTGCCTTTTTTAGGCAAGGCTCAAAAGACAAACCCAACACCTTAGAAAACAATAAAGGAAAAAAACTAAGGGTAATGCTGCTCAACGCCAGAAGTCTAAATCTCAAGATGCAGGCTCTCGAAGCACTCCTCAGTATGGAGAGCATCGATGTCTGTGCAGTAACTGAAACCTGGTTCAAGGCTCCTGAAAGCACCCCAGCCCTACCAGGTTATACCTCGTATCATGCATTTCGGCCCCAAAACCTGGGCCGAACCACAAAGGAGTGTCCATATTCATTAAAGACACCCACACCTCCAGGTTAGTGGCAATGCACGAAGCATCGGAGACCATCCATGTGCAACTAACCGTAGGCAAAACTGCTATACAACTTGTAGCATGCTACAGACCACCCTCAATCTCAGGAACTCCATTCAGCCTTCCTGAAGACACTGGAGGATATGAATGTCTCACCAAATACCATCATATTGGGAGACTTCAACTACCCAAACATAGACTGGGTGCATTACTCAAGCCCCATCACCCTAGCCCAAAGGTTCCTGGAATTCATCAACTCAAATGCGATGGAACAACTAGTCACCTCCCCCATAAGGGGAAATAATATACTTGACCTGATCATCACAAACATGGGGACAAAATGCTCAACACCAGAAGTATACCCCTCACTAGTGAGATCAGACCATAAACTAATAACCCTAGATATTCTTATCCCACCTCCACCCCCAGCACAAAAGACCATGGTGAGAAACTTCTCAAAAGCCGACTTTACACTCCTTAGGACTGAAATGGGTATCCTTCAAGTCCCCTGGGTCAGTGGAAACCACATCCCACACTGCTGAATCCTTCACAAATGCTTTCTACGGGCATCTCCAAGAATGCATGGATCATGCAATCCCAAATAAAACCAAGACCCTTTCCACCAAAGGCAGACATCCTATCTGGTGGACCCCAGCCATAAACAAACTTTATAACAAGAGAAGGAAGCTACTGCAAGACAGAGCAAAATCCCATAAAGGGCCGGCATCCCTGATCAGCACTAGCAAAAAACTACGTTCGCTAATAAAATCATCAAAGGCCAACTTCGAGAGAAAAATCACTAAGGACACTAAAGATAATCACCTTCTTCAGTTATGTTAGAAACCTGGGCGGAAACCCTCAGATATGCGCAGAGTTAGTTCATAACGGCAAAAAATACACTGAACCCACAGATATTGCCAACATACTGGCAGGTTCAGTTCTCCCCTCCCTCTCCCCCAAAAGACGAAATAAATATCTCAGCTGAATGCAACCTCCCTGAAATCTCAGATATCCAGGTGAGAGCTGCCCTCAGCAAAGCTAAAATACAGCATCCATGGGACCTGACGGTGTCCCGGGTTGCGTGCTACGTGAACTCCTAGAGAAGCTAAACCCGCACATAAGAACGCTGTTTAATCTTAGCCTTGCTACAGGATATGTCCCTGAACACTGGCGTACAGCTACAGTGGTCCCACTCCACAAAGGTGGCATCTCTACAGACCCTGGAAACTACCGCCTCATAAGCTTGACCAGCCTGGTCTGCAAAGCTATGGAAAGGATCATTATGGAACACATAAACAAAGACATCGGGGACCTACAGACAATTGACCCTACCCAGTTTGGCTTTGTAAAAGGCAGATCCTGTCTTTTAAACCTGGTGGACTTTTTTGAAACCGTCACTAGAGCCATCGATGAAGGCAAAGCAGTTTATACAGCCTACCTGGATCTGGCAAAAGCCTTCAACACAATACCCCACTCAGGCATCATAGACAAGCTCAACAGCTTAAATGTAAACCCGTTTGTCACAAGATGGGTTGCAAACTGGCTAAAGGACAGAACCCACAAAGTCAGAATAGCTGGAGCTGTGTCAGACTCTAAGCCAGTCACAAGTGGAGTCCCACAGGGCTCTGTCTTGGGACCCCTCTTGTTCGGCATTTATTTCTCAGATGTGCAGTCAAACATAGGGGGGTTGTGGCTGACAAAGTTCACAGACGATTGCAAACTAGGCGCCATAGTCGACACACCAGCTGACGCATGCATCCTCCAGAAGGGATTCACAGAAACAGATGACTGGTGCCAGAGTCATGGCCTTACACTAAATGCCAAAAAATGTATAGTCATCCCCTTTGGAAAAAACAAAGTACCCACAAATTACCACATAGGTGGTAATCCATTAAGTACGGAAAAAGTAATCAGAGACCTGGGGACCCAAGTTGACAGTGACCTCGCATTTGACACCCACGTCACCAAAGTGGTTAGAAAGACCTTCTACCTTGCCCACCTTATCATGAAGGGATTCACATCCAGATCAAAGGATGTCATTTTACCCTTATATTCCTCCCTTATCAGGCCTATGATTGAGTACAATGCCCCATTTGGTATGTATCTCACCCGCCACCTGCAGCAGCTGGAGAGACACCAAAAGTACTTTACCAAGAGGATCAAGGGTCTCCAGCATATGTCATATGCTGCCAGACTGAAAAAGCTCCAGCTCTATTCAGTAGCATACTGCCTGCTCAGAGGTGATCTGTGCCTTACGTACAAGGCCATGTCCAATTCAGAATTAATGGACATGCTCCACCTTAAAAAATCCAAATCCGTCAGAGCCACGAGAGCTAAAGATGTAAAGCTCAGCACAAATGTGAATAGGACATGTTGGAGGGACACATTCATAACCCAGAGGCTTCCCGCACTCTGGAACAGGATGCCTGTCCATGTTAGGCAGAGCCCCCCCACTGACTCTCTTCAAGAGAAATCTGGACTAATGGATAGGTGATCGTAGGTTTACCCCGGGGGTCATCTCTGTGTCATTGCTAGATAGAGGCACAGCAAACTAAATTTAATTTAAATTGTACGCTTTTGTATCATTACATGGGGTGGCGAAAGCCACATACACTTTGGCTAGGCTTATAAATGCCCTAGGGCAGATAGCCTAGTACTATACTATGAAACTATAATAGTACTGTGAAAGCTCTTCTGCAAGTGGAAAAAAACATTGTTGTGACTTCTTTTTATCCCTGACCAACACAAAGTGCAGTAACTATTTTGCTTCTAATCCTTCATCTAGTGGAATATCTTAGGGAGGCCCCTCAAGGGCTTATTTGCACTCCCACTCATTTCTCTTCATTCTGAATGCATTCAGAAAGCTTCTATGTCAGTACTTCAGGTCTCTGCTGAAGCATCCTTCCAGTAAGCCTCACCTGGGTCTCTGTTCCCTTTCACCTCCACTAATGGCCAGGGGCTGTTTATATCCTACCAGGGAAGTCCATATACATATGCACATAGAACAGTGAATAGAAATGTTTTTCTGTATGGGCTACTTCCATCCTCCATTTCCTGTTGTGCTAAACTGTCTTTTTCAGTTATTATACAATAAAAATATACATCATTGCTATTTCTCATTTAAAGCAAAGTTTCTTACTCCTTGTCATTACTGTCTTTAAAAGTGTGGAAGGCCATTTACAAAGGTGCATTTCTAAATGGGCCTCATATCTCGGCTGGGGTGCGGGAAGTGCCTTCTGTGTGGAATCTGCATGTCCTCCCCGCGGTTGGGTGGGCGTTCGAAAGACATGCGTAAAAGGGCATGCTTTCGTTGAAGGTTGAACGTCGAGCTGGCACCTTGGTGTTCAAAAAAATCTACTACCAATTATTAGCGGACCGGAGTTCCGCTGTGGTGACCCCTAACTGGGAAAACCAAAAGACAACAACATTGAGTATCCTTTTTTTCTGTGAAGCTTCCACTTTGGTCTTGACAAGTTTCTGTTTTATAAAACACTTCAGGTAGAAAATATCAGACTTGCAAGCCTAATGTGTTAACCTTGCATGTGCTGTTCTTTTTTCATAAGGAAAGCGTACCATTATAAACAGATACCTTAGGTGGACACTGAGACCAGAGCCAGATCCAGCAGTAGGTGACCTAGGCAGCTGCCTAGGGCCCATACTGTCTGTGGGGCCCCAGCTTCACTATAAAAAAAAATATTTGGTAAAACCCCAAGGAATTCTTCCGTAAACACAATGGGAGAACTTCCTTACCTTGCAACTTCCATAAGCCCTAGAGACCTTCTCATTAGGACGTCCTAATGCTTGTACAGTGGGAGATTTAAGCTGGCAGTATCCATCATTTAAACCCCTTATGGGAAGCTTGAAAGATGCAGGTTAACACGATCACTGGATATGCAGCACGGATCCATTCTGGTGAGTGCACAGCTGCTAATGGAGGTGTGTGTGTCTGTGTGTGTCTGTGTGTGTCTGTGTGTGTGTGTGTGTGTGTCTGTGTCTGTGTCTGTGTCTGTGTGAGTGTGTGTGTGTGAGTGTAAAATGCCCCTGTTAGGGGCACTGTCTAGTTAAGTGACTCTGCTCAGAGTCAAATTCTGAACCTTAATAACTAAGGGCAGTAAGTAACTTAAACCTCCACACCGAATGTCCAATCTCCTTTAATTTAATTTTTGTTTTTTTTTGTGGTGTTAATCACTGACTATTATAATCTGTCAGTGTTATGCATAGAGTTTCAAAACTGTGTTGTTCAGTGTCAGTCGTGCAACAGGTAGCACACTTGCCTTTGGTGTAGAAAGTTGTGGGTTCTCTACCCACAGTAGGTAGTTTGATTGCTGACACTCATACAGCATGAGGGAATAGAAGTGCTGCACTCCTAAGTGTCCTTCCTTGGATGAGATGACAACTCTGAAGCTGTTATCGGTTTGCCAGCCATTTCCTATTCCAATATTACCAGCACACCACTTTTTTTTTTGTTGTTGTTAATGTAACATAGTTAATTTATTCTTCAAGGCAGCAGGCACCAAATTTGTAGTTGGAGCACTGAAATGCAAAGTTGTTTGCCAGCCGCATCTTCTTCATTAGTTACAGTTCTCATTAGTGTGGAATTATTCAGATGACTTTTACTTTGCAGAGTTTGTGCATATTAACTAATATTGGTGGATTGTAAAGGCAGAAGATTGATTTGGCCTTTATGGCTGAAATGTAGTTTTGTCATTATTAGTTCATACGATTTGTTTCATTGTTTACTGGAAAAATGTTAAAAACTACAAATTTAAAATGCACTCTAAGTGGTACTGTATTATACAAGGAATATAATTTAATACAAACAGGAATGTGAATCAAACAACACATGCAAAGTCCTAAAAATGTGTGCAAGGGGCCCATGGTTTGAAATATCCCAAAGGTCTTAACTTAATTCTCCACTAGGCAGATAGTTTTGTATGAATGTTGGTTTCCATGCATTTTCATTGAGTACGAGTTTCAAGGGCAGAGAAGTTTACTGTTCATGCTTAAGTCTGTTTTCATTGTGAGACTGTATTGTTTTGTTTAACAGATGGCTCTCAATGTTTGTGCTATAAAATTTGAAATAAAAGTTTTAAATTAAATCCAAATATCTGTAATCCTTGTAGACGTAAAGAAGAAAATAGTATCACACTGACGGGTTTGAACAGGGTTTATGAACTTAGGAGAATTAGCCAAGTAATGGGACACTGGAATGGCTTTGTGGGGGGGGCATTACCCTGCCTAAGGCCTCATTTGACCATGTTTCATCTCTGAATGAGACACATCTTGATCAGTCTGGTAACTCATCTGGGATTTTCGTAACTGTCCACACAGAAGAGAATATTAAAGTGCATGTTTGTCCATAGTCAGCACAGATTTTTTCAGGCAGAACGAAACCATTAAGAAGATTGTCTCAATTGTTTGTATCATTCTGTACCAAAAAGGGTTCGAACGTTGTCAGAGTCACATTAACCAAGGTAGATAACTGATCATATTAAAGTTTGTTAAAAAGAATATAATACAGCTTTACCCTTGCAACCTAGAGCCCACTCTCTCATCTTCAGAAATGAATCATTAGATTATATTTGCAGCAGCTCTGTGGACTTCATCAAATACTTTCACAAGACACTGTAAGGCGAATTTGATTTCTAGATCTAGATTTTCTACTGTACCATAGTAATCAGAGGTATGCTCCCATGAAGGTGACCACCTAGGAAGAGGAGGAGAAACTTAGGAGTCTGTTCTGCTGTGGAGAAGGATGGACCTCCTCATGTCAGATACGAAAAGTATATACTAAGCATAAGAGTACATCTGAATGCGCAAGTCTGTCCTGTCCTCATCAACATATACGTATCCACCCTGTTCCCTGTAGCAGCTGTGATCTAGAGGCCATTGTTACTGTTATTCTTGTTGAGATGGTAACTCAACTTCTGTGCTGCATAACTAAGATCTAGAGAGAAGTGCTTTCCACAGATCATTATGTGTAAAAAGAGAAAGGGGCAAGTAGCTAGAGAAGGTTTCACATGCTGAGCTGCCTATCCCATTAACAGTACTAGTCCTGTTGTGAAAGAGGATAGACCTGCTAATTCAAATCTGTGGTTATGGCAAGTATAAAACTTACTTGAAGTATAAAAGCTGTCAAAGGCGTATATATGTAATAGGTTCATAGGCTCATACTAGGCTAGCTGCCCTAGGGCATTTATAAGCCTAGCCAGAGTGTGTTTGGCTTTCGCCACCCATTTTAAAATCATTTTGCTATGCCCTTTTTCGAGGTTAGTATACTGTGCCTCTGTCTAACAGTGACACAGAAGTGATACACAGGGTAAACCTACGATCTCCCATCCACTCATCAAGATTCCTCTTGAAGAGAGTCAATGAGGGACTCTGCATAACCTGGACTGGGATTTTATTCCAGAGTGAAGGGAGCCTCTGGGTTATGAATCTATCCCTCCAGCATGTCCTATTTATTTCAGTGCTGAGGTTCAAGTCTCTCGAGCGCGTAGCTCAATGGGATTTGGATTTTCTGAGGTGCAGCATGTCCATTAATTCCAGGTTGGACATGGCTTTATACGTCAGGCACAGATTGCCTCTGAGCCCCTGAGTAGAGCTGGAGTTTCTTTAACCGGGCAGCATATGGGATCTGTTTCAGCCCTTTGATCCTCTTGGTGAGGTACTTTTGGGGTCTTTCCAGTTGCTGCAGGTGTCTGGTAAGGTACATCCCAAAAGGGGCATTGTACTCAATTATATATGCCTGATGAGGGATGAGTAAAGAGGCACGATGACCTCCCCTGATCTAGATGTGAATCCTTTCATGATTAGGTGGGCTATATAAAATGTTTTTCTAACCACTTTGGCCACGTGGTTGTCAAATGAGAGATTGCTATCAACTTGGGTCCCTAATTACTTCTTCTGTACTTAATGGATTACCACCTTCTGGACTAAAAAGTCTACATATTTCTGCATAACTGTATTATGTTTATATACTGTAGCAAGCAAAATTACATTAAAATTCAGCATGAAACTGTTTTTCTTTTGAGGGTAGGAACCCAGTTTAAGGATGTTGTAAAGCCAATTTTGCTTCATTCCCTGAAAATTTCATATGAAAATGTCAAACTGTTGTGGTTATACAGGAATTTAGGAACAGAATTAACCCAGGCTATGAAAAATGGTGATTGCTAAAGGGGTTAGAAAGAAGAAGCTATACCATTGTTACATTATTAATTATGTATCAGATTTACTTTTGAAAGTTTTTTTTTATCAGTTTACTGATATGAATTATTTTCTTCATTTTTATGGCTTAATGCAGTATTGCAGACTTGTGGTATGCATAGCTGAAGAATGATATCAGAGTGCATTCACTCACTGTCGTGATGTAGTTAGTATTTTAAACTGAACACTATGTTGTCTATGAAGGAATGACAGCTGTACAAAAAATGTTATATACTCTACAGAACAAAAGCAATTAGAAGTAAATAGCTATTTATTTGCAGTAATTATATTGTGTAATTATTATTATAGATCATCTGGTTGCTTTTTCATTATTTATGTTTTTAAGTAAATGTTTGTTTTATAGACAGCTGATAGCCTGGCACAAGCCATTTTCTGTTGACCTAGAAGAGAGTACCTTCATTCATCTCTGCAGTTTCTTAGAAAGATTTGTGGAAGAAATACAGCAGCCATCAAAGACAGCACCATTTGCATCTAAAAGGTATACCATTGTTTTATTCTGCTGAGTCATGCCCTGGAATTTAATAATGCCTACACTAAGTGTACGCCATTCTGAGTGAACAGATAATACATACAACTCGCACCTTCTTCCTCCTAATTTTAGTTTGCCTACTGCTATTCTTGCCGCTTGAAATATTGACAGGAATTCATAAAGGTTACCACAAAATATAGACTGCACGTACACTTACTGTAAACTTTCCAAGTGACTAGAAAACACAAAAATGTGATAAGAATGTTCTTGAATACATATTGTGTACACTTAATGTAGGCTTTATTGAATCTGGCCCGTGTTCTAAAACTGGAGTTGACTGTGTCAAGTATCAGAAGTGTAAAAAATGTTTAAATATTTATATCTCTAACATTTCAGGTAGAACATATTAACTGTCTGAAGATTTTTTAAGACACTTTCTACAGTGCAGATGTACTGGCTTTGAAATTGATGTTTTATGGTCATTAGTCTTGTACACTTATCAGTGTATAGCATTAACTGAGTATTTGCACTGTTCATAAAGCATCTCAGATGCATGATTTAGTAGAAACATGCCTTGCATTAGCTGAGAAAGATTACATTTTATTTTATTTACTTTGTTGACAAATGGAGTGAAACATGTACCTTTTTCAGGAGCAATTTGGGCCTGAAATGCAGGTTACAAATACAATTGTGCAATTATATATACTACATTGCAGTAGAGAAACAAATTTGGATTTTAGCAGTAATCAAGCAGAATAAAGGAAGTCAAAAAGCTTAAACTCTCAGAGATCAGTATCCCTGAATTCTAATCACCTCCCAAAAAAACTTGCTGAAAAAACACCTCCTGCACACCCCGATGTTGAGACAAGCATCCCACTCCCTTAAAACTTATATATACCAATTCCATGGTCACACCAACTTGAAAAAGAGGGAAATTACCCCATAAATGGCATCACTGCTGACGCATCATGCTGACAGTGATTTTATGTGGAGTAATTCAGATCTTCGGCATCTTGAGCTTTGGAGAAACTGACTTGAGAAGTCAAACTTTATCCACATGTATGGTAGCTGTCACAAGCAGCATCAGTAACACTTTAATTTCACTTCAGTGCACAGGAGTTTCATTCTGTATTTCTGAAGTTTCTTGATAAATTGTAATTCAGCTTCAGCATTTACAGTGTGCATAATTCGTAAGTTGATTCTCCAAATAAACTGATTTATATGTAAATTAATGAATGTTATTAATGCTTTTAATACATTTCGGTATACTGAACTAGGAACACTTGTTTGTATGTTTCAATAAAGGATATTCCATTTTTAAATCAACTGTGAACTACCTACTATTTTATTATTTTGTAGTACGTATTTTAAAGTTTGAATTTTATTAGTGAACTAGGTATATAACAGATTTCAAGGAGTGAACCTCCCCACTGCAAAGTTACTGCATGACTTGTGATTCTGTATTAAGTTTCCAGGGCGAGTTAAGTATAGGTTCATAGGTAGGTGCTAGGCTATCTGACCGAAGGCATTTATAAGCTTAGCCAGAATGTGTTGGCTTTCGCCACCCACTTAGATTAGTTCCCTGTGCCTCTGTCCAGCAGAGCCACTGAAGTGATATCCGGGGTAAACTTTCTGTTTCCCATCCACTCGTCAAGGTTTCTTTTGAAGATTGTTAGCGAGGAGCTCTGCCTAATGTAAACTGGAATCTTGTTCCAAAGCATGGGAAGTGTCTGGGACAGGAATCTATCCCTCCAGCAAATCCTATTTATTGTTGTGGTGAGGTTTAGATCCCTAGAGCATGTGGCTTGAGGGGATAAGGTTTTCTTTAGGTGGAGCATGTCCATCAATTCTGGGTTGGACATGGCCTTGTATGTCAGGCAAAGATCACCACTAAGTAGGCGGTATGCACCTGAGTACAGCTGGAGTTTCTTCAGTCGAGCTGCATAGGGCATCTTTTTGAGACCAGTGATCCTCTTGGTGAAGTACTTCTGTGGTCTTTCCAGCTGTTGCAGGTGTCTTGTAAGATACATCCCAAATAGGGCGTTGTTCTCTATGATGGGCCTGATGAGTGATGAGTAGAGGGGCACAATGACCTCTTTTGATCTGGATGCGAACCCTTTTGTGATTAGGTGGGCCAAGTAGAAGGATTTTCTAACCACTTTGGCAATGTGATTATCAAAGGTGAGATTACTATCTACTTGGGTCCCCAGATCCCTTATTACGTTTTCCGTATTTAAGGGACTAGCACCTATGTGGTAGTTTGTGGGTACTTTGTTTTTTTCAAAGGGGATGACTATGCACTTTTTGGCATTTAGCCGTGATTTTGACACCAGGTATCTGTCTCAGTGAGACCCTTTTGGAGGATGTCTGTGTCAGCCGGAGAGTTATAGCTCCTAGTTTGCAGTCGTCTGCGAATTTGGTCAGCCATAGTCCTCCTATGCTTGCATGTACCTCTGAGAAGTATATCCCAAACAGGAGGGGTCCTAGGACTGAGCCCTGAGGGACACCACTTGTAACTGGTTTAGAGTCAAACCTAGCTTCCACAACTCTCACCATGTGGGTTCTGTCCGTGAGCCAGTTGGCAACCCATCTTGTGACATGGTGGTTTATGTTCAGGCTGGTGAGCTTGTCTATAATACCTGAATGAGGAATGGTGTTGAAGGCCTTAACGAGGTCTAGGTAGGCTGTGTGTACCACCTTTCCCTCGTCTATAGCCTTGGTAACTTTCTCAAAGAAGTCCACCAGGTTTAGGAGGCATGCTCTGCCCTTACTTAACAAAGCTGAACTGGGTAGGGTCCAGTGTTTGGAGGTTCCCAATGTCTATGTTAATGAGTTCCATGGTGATGCACTCCATAGCCTTGCAAGCCAAGCTAGTCAGGCTTATAGGGCGATAGCTCCCAGGGTCTGTTGTGGCTCCACCTTTGTGGAGTGGAATAACCATTGCTGTGCGCCACTCAATGGGGTACGAAGCTTGTGGAGAGGCTGAGTTTGAACAGTGTGTTTAGGTGAGGGTTAGTTAGTCTTTGAGCTCATGTAGGATGCAGCCTGGGACACTGTCCGGTCCCATTGATGCTGTGGTTTTGGCATTGAAGAGGGCGGTTTTAACCTGAGTGTCTTTGATTTCAGGGACTCTACATTCTTCTGGTATGGTTAAGGGCCCTTTTAGGGGTGGGGGGTGAAGTTTGCGTTGAACCTATCTGCCAGGATGTTGGCGATATCGGGCAGTTCAGTGTATTTTGTGCCATTCTGCACTAACTCTGAGCAGATCTGAGCATTGCCACTTAGATTCTTAACATAGCTAAAGAATGCCTTGTGGTTATCTTTGGAGTCCTTGGCAATTTTTCTTTCAAAGCTTGCCTTGGATGATTTTATAAGGGGTCATAGTTTCTTGCTGATACTGATCAGGGATGTCTTCCCTTCTTGTGATTTTACTCTTTTCTGTACGTTTCCTCCTTCTATTGTATAGCTTGTTTATGGCACGAGTCCACCAAACTGGTTTCCTTTTCTTGGAGGAGTGAGTCTTGGTTTTGCTTGGGATGGCATGATCCTTGCATGCTTGTAGTTGCCCATAGAATGCATTAGTAAAAGATTTTGCAGCTTGGACAGCATTATCCTTCAGCATGGGGGCTTTGCAACTTTCCACCTCGGTCTTAAGTAACGTGAAGTTTGCTTTTGAAAAGTTTTTCATGGTGGTTTCCTTGTCCAGGGGTGGGACAGAATGTGGATATCCAAAGTGATTAGTTTATGGTCAGATCTAACCAGTGAGGGGTTGACCTCCGGTGTGGAACACTGGTTGTCCATGTTCATGATGACCAGGTCCAATATGTTGTCACCTCTGGTGGGAGTGTTGACCAGTTGAACCAGGGCTTTTGAGTTTATAAATTTTAGGAAATGTTGGGCAAGGGAGTTAGTACTTGAGTAGTTCTCCCGGTTAGTGTTTGGATAATTGAAATCACCCAGTATTAGGGTGTTTGGTAGGACTTGTATGTTTCCCAGTATTTCCAGAAACGCGGAGTGGGGGTCCTGGGACATGGTGGGTGATCTGTAGCAAGCTACAATTTGAATTGCAGTTTTGCCCATTGTTAGTTGCACGTGGATGATCTCTGAGGCATCGTGCTGTGCCACTAACCTGGAGGTGTGGGTATCCTTGATGAATATGGATACGCCCCCGCATTTTGTATTTCGGTTTGGGTTCTGTGGCCGAAATGTATGGTATGAGTTGTAGCCTGGTAGTGCTGGGGTGCTCTCTGGAGCCTTAAACCAGGTTTCTGTTACTGCACATATATCGATTTCCTCCATACTGAGGAGTGCCTCGAGTGTGTGTATTTTGAGGTTTAGACTTCTGGCATTGATTAGCATTACCCTCTGTTTTTTGTTATTTGTGCATTGCCTAAAATGCACTGTTAAGGGTTGACAAGAGCAAGCCATCTCTAGCGAAACAGCGTGGCTTGTCGAGCATGTCATCCCAGACGGAGAGACACTGGATCCCCTTTGAATGACACCAGAAACTTAGCCAATTGTTGAAATCGAGAATTTTTTCTTTATACCGTGGTATCATTTTTGGTGAGGGCAGGATGCTACTCAAGGTCAGGGTCATACCGGCCTGGGCTACGAGATCAGAGCGCTCTTCCATGTCTCTTTTCATGTAGTCCACGGAGGTACGGCTCAGGTCATTCACACCAACATGGGCAATGACAGAGTCATATTTGTACTTGTTCTGGAGTGACATGAGTGCTTGTGTTATGTGGCGGATCCTGGCACCCGACAAGCAGCTAACGGTAACCTTCTCCTTATTCAGCCTAGTGAGTGGGACGTCAGTATGCCTGACTATAGAGTCACCTATTACTAGTATTTTGGGTATATTATTTTGCCTTAAGGGCTGTGATTGCATGGCACACTGGTTTTGTGAAGTATGTGTTTCATGGTTTGTGTTGGGGGATGGAGGTTGCTTGGTTGTTTGCTTTGGAGGTCTCTGTTGGTTTTGCAGATTTGTATTTAGAGTCTCCGAGTATGTTTTCATGTATTTATGTGTGTTTTTTGCCGGTGCTGGTTTAATGGGTCTGTGTGAGACTGGTGGTGTGATGCAAGTATTTCCCTTCTCCTCTTGACTGTCTGATCCAGTCATGGGTTGAGAGAGCTTACCCTCCAGTTTGGCTGTATAATTGCATCTCTCGCATGTATTAGCGTTTAGTGGTAGGAGGAGAGGGTTGTCTGTGTACATGAGGCAGTTGTAACATTGTTTTAAAATGCCCAGATTCACCAGTTGGACTGGAGAGTACACCTGAAACTGCCCTTTGGACATGCCTGGATAGGTACAGTGAACTGTTTTACTGCTGTTTCCATGATTTTTAAGAAATAATCTTTACTGAAAATCACAGTCATATAGCCTTGTCTGAATACTTTAAACAATAACCTGCTAGTGTATGCTAAGAAAAAGTTAACATAGTCATGACAGACATTTTATTATATGGCATGCATAATATTCAAATTCTCATAATGATAGCTGTGCTGTACTTAAACATGCATGAATCCCTTGACATACATTGATACACCACAATCCTTCATACAAAAAAAGTAAGTACACAGAATTATAATTATCCAATTTATCCTCCACACATGATATTTATCATTAATGCTGATCAATAAAGTGTGTGTGTTCGTGACTGTGTGTGTGTGTGTTTGTGACTGTGTGTGTGTGTCTGTCTATCAGTAATGTATATACATATATATATACATGCAAAACC